>NC_056734.1:343702757-343760257 GCF_019279795.1 Protopterus annectens | reverse complement strand
TTTTGTTGATTGATTTAAGGATACCACGACTGTATATTGGTATAACAGGAAATAATCATTCTCTGATAATTGAGTTCTGACTATGATGTACTTGTGCATGAGCTGTTTGACTTCAGTCCAAAACTTTGACCATCCATTATGCACATATTGGATGATGGTTTCTAATTCAGGATCACGAGTAACTTATCCTAGCTTTTCTAGTTTTTTGGTGGTTACTCTTCTCATCATGATGGTTTGTGCATAAGCTGGAATATCAGTTCCAGATGTGGACAATGATTCGTCAAATATAGGATTTCTGACCAGCATATCAGCAACAATGAGTTGTTTGGCTGGTACGTGTGATACTTTGGGATTAAACCTTCTTAGTCTCATTAACCGTCTCAGACACCTTGGTGGCAATAGGTGGTCTATATTATGTCCGCGAAATGGCATTACAGCGAATGCCATTTCGCTGACACTTATAGACCGAAATCGGAAAAGAGCGAAAGCTCAGGTCAGCTATTTCTTTCCCAGAGAAGGCAGGGGGTGTTGGGGATGAAGCCCCCCACTTTGTAGTGTTTTAAATGGTATGTTGTGTTTTGTTGGTTCACCGATTTTTTTCCATGGGAAAAAAAAACGGTGAACTGGGGTTTTGCTCTTTTAAGATTTCGGCCTATATGTGCTGACATAATATAGACCCGCACTAGAAACTAGCAGTTTATATTCAGTTTACAGCTGGATATTCTAGAGCTCTGGTAAATATCTGAAGAAGCTTTCATATACACACACACCTGCAGGACATTCTTTTTCAGTTTGAGAATATACTTGTTAACATTCTGCAGTAGCCTGCAGCACATAATACTTCTTTCTCTCACTGAATTAGCACTGCATCTATGCTGTAGCTACCAGCATCTGCATTCACAATTGTTTGGTTATTGATATCATAAAATGCTAGCACAGGAGCTCTTGAAGGCATTTATTTTATGGTGACGAATGCTTGGGTTTGAACATATTCCAAAGAACATGGCACATTCTTCCTTAGCAAATCAATCAAAAGATGACAGATTATACAAAGTTCTTGTTCAAACTTGCCAAAGAGTTGATCATGCTTTCGGCTTGTTTTAATTCAGTTACACAGGATGGATTTTGCATCTCAGCTACTGCCTGAATTTTACTTGCATATAGTTGCTACCACTAGCTCATACACAATGCCAAAAATACTGAAGCTCTGTTTTTCTAAAGCAACATTTTTCTTGGTTAAACATAACACTTTGTGCCCTGGGCAGTTGTTCCCTTTAGCATGCCCTAGTTAAGCTAATGATCATACATTTGCTTGTCTGGACCAAATATCATATGTCATCCATCTAGGCTCATCTAGTGCCCAGTGCCATTCCTCAATATCGCACCTTTCAACATTATTTATTGAGGAGCAAAAAAAAAAAAGGTCCATAATCTGTTTGCTGGTGGTCTTCAAATGCAGGAGCCTTCAAACCAAACAGGTCCTGTTTCTATGTCACACCCTACCCCTTCTCAGCTGAGGAACAATTATCAGAAAAAAACTCTGTGATTAGGTAACTGGGGCTGAAATGCAAGAGGCAAGTGGGCCCCAGTTCTGCACCCTATCCCCAACCCTACGTCTTCAGATTTTAATTAAAAAAAAAGAGAGAGAGAAATATTTTTTTTCATTTAAACTGCAGCAAACAGTTTAGACCACAGATGGAACATTACAGTGCTCAGGTTTGACTCCAAATACAATACAAGCTTTTAAAAGCCAGTATGCACTAAACAGCAATAGGGATGAAATGGCCAATCATACCAGCTAAGACTTTACAGCTGGGGCAGTTGCCCCCATTGCCCCATCATAGCTATGCCACTGATCTAGACCCCTGAGTAAGTCAGTCATTTATGCTGAAAAAAATCTCTGGCAGTGAGGTTATGCCAAAAGGTAACCTATTGAAATATATATCTTCTCATAGGAGTGATGAAAATTGTCAGCTATTGGCTTCCTTTGTCTAATGGAATATGCCAGAAACCACTGGAAGCATTTACTGTAAAATAAATATATAAATAAATAAAAATAGTTTTACATGTACTAGCGTGGATGGTATGTCTTCTAAATTACAACATCAATGAGCTTTTTCAAATGAACACAGATCCTGACTCAACCACTCTTTTTAATTAACTGAAACCATGGCAGCACACCTCTCAGTTGGTTCAGTAACACATTGAATAATGTGAAGGTTCTGCATTCATTTCACTTTTGCTTCTACTTTGGTAGGAGGATAATTGTAAATGATGTGGCTATAAGTGATCCTGGTGTACTATCTGCATTATTTGTGGAATCATACACTAGCATAGGAAAGAATATTGGGGGCCACAGAAAGAGTGAGATTATTCCTGGATCTGATAGCTGTCTTGTGGCAACTGATACTACGATGGTAAGTGCTGTTAAAACTATTAAAAACACACTGGTGCTGGTCTACATTAACTAAATGGATTTTTCTTATCAGATATCATAAGGTATATCACCACTGGCATAAAGCATTTCTTTCAGGATCTAATAACATGTTTTGTGTTGTTGACCCGAAAATGAGGCTATTGTTATTCCTGTACTCAAAGGAGGTCTACCCATAGTGATTGATATCTACTGACCAATACGTCTGACATGTATATTTGGAAAATGTTTTGAGCAAGCTGTATTTGAACTTATAGCAAGTACATCATTTCTAAATTGAGATATATACCAAATGGCTTTTCTAACTAGAGATCTTGCCTAACTAATCTACTTAATTTCTACCAGTTAGTTTGGGAGCTCTTGGGTTCAGATCTCACAAAAGAAGTGGTATATTTTGATCTAGCCAAGGATTTTGATACTGCCCCCCATAATGAGATCGTAAGAATTATGAAGAAGATTGGGCTAAGTAAGCAGAACTGGGAGATTTCCCTTTTCTGCACTGTAGTGCATTCTTGTAGTAGGAATATTTAAGTAGCAGGGGGTGTGGGGGGAGCAGGGGGCTTGCACCCTGCTAAACACAGTTAGTGAAGTGTTTTTGTGTGTTTTACGTTATGTAGGAGATGCTCAACATTTCAAAATGTCGATCATATGGTCTCGGCCATATGAAAGTCTGCATATTGGAATGTCGAACATCTGAAGTAGATCCAGTTTTATATATATATATATATATATATATATATATATATATATATATATATATATATATACATATACATATATACACACACGAGCACACACACACACACACACACACACACACACACACACATGTATACACTTATATATAAACATACATACATATATATATATATATATATATATACCAACAGGTTTGTTGATAACATGAAGGTTGGATCAGAAGTTGTTAATCTAAATGACCTACAGACACTTTTAGATAATCTGCACCTTTTGACTAAATCCAAAAATATTCAGTTTAATGCAACAAAATCAAAAGTGATTCATTTTAATGTTAATAACTTAACTATATGTTATACAAAACACAATCTTAGAAGGGGATTATAATATTAATGGCCTTGGTATTAAGACTAATAAAACATTATCATTTGAAGTTAACTTACTGGAAGTTGTTGGAAAGTGTTGTAGTATTATTAACAACATAAAATGCACTGTGTCCAACCAGATTAAGATATTTTATTACCACTCTTCAAATCAATACCGAGGCCGAATACAGAATATTGTGCTTTGGATTGTTCATATGATGAGGAACAAGTGAAAAAGCTGGAAAAAATTCAAAGATATGATATGAGACTGATAAATTTTATAAGAAGGATAAGGTATAAGGTATAAGAATGGTATGACAAAGTTAAGGTATAAGAATGGTATGACAAAGGTAAGGTATAAGGTATAAGAATGGTATGAGAAGGGTAAGGTATGAGGTATATGAATGGTATGAGAAGGGTAAGGTATGAGGTATATGAATGGTATGAGAAGGGTAAGGTATTAGGTATAATAATGGTATAAGAAGGGTAAGGTATTAGGTTTAATAATGGCATGAGAAGGGTAAGGTATAAGGTATAAGGTATCAGGTATAAGAATGGTATGACAAAGTTAAGGTATAAGAATGGTATGACAAAGGTAAGGTATCAGGTGTAAGAATGGTATGAGAAGGGTAAGGTATTAGGTATAATAATGGTATAAGAAGGGTAAGGTATTAGGTATAATAATGGTATGAGAAAGGTAAGGTATGAGGTATAAGAATGGTACGAGAAGGATAACGTATGAGGTATACAAATGGTATGAGAAGGTTTAGGTATCAGGTATAAGGTATAAGAATGGTAATTAGAAGGATAAGGTATAAGAATGGTATGAGAAGGGTAAGGTATATTAAATACCAAGTTGTAAGCGTATATGCGACCAAATAACCAAAAATACATTCCAAATATATGCTGAGAAGGACTGTAGCTCACTGCAAATGCTTACTTTCAAAAATCACTTAATAGAAGACAAATAAAAACAAACCCCTGAGGGTTAAAACGTTTTAACACACAGGTTAAGTGCTTTCATCTGCTAACTGCAGACTTCATCAGAACAATGAAATAAATATGTGTTTCTCCCCCCTATATAATACATTTTCAAAAAAATCAAGATCCAGTGGGAATTCTCAATCAATTGACCTTCTCATGAATAAAACATAACCTTATGAATATTCTTTAATTCTGCTCATTCGACCTACACAGTTTTATGTTACACCGTGTTACCATATAGTTTCTAAGTATACCTATAAAACAATCACATGTGTACATGTATATCATGTTTTGGTATAAAAACACATTTATACATTTTTAAATAATTTGTGCCATCTTAAAAAATATATGTACTTTAGAACGTAATTTTACACTTTTGTTGTAAAGTATAAGAACACATATGTGAGAGAAAAAAAAACATATCTTCTTCTTCTTTTGGCTTTTCCTGGCTAGGGGTTGCCACAGCGGATCACCTGTCCGCTCATGATTGGCAGTGGAGTTTTATGGTGCTGAGTTGCCAGCCCGGCACCCAACCTTCCACAGAAGGCACATGCACACACACACACACACACACACACACACACACACACACACCTAGGGCCAATTTAGAGTGTCTCATCCACCTGCCGCATGTCTTTGGGAGGAAACCAGAGCACCCGGAGGGAACCCACGCGACCACAGGGAGGACATGCAGACTCCGCACAGAATGCACCCCAGCCGTGGATCGAACCAGAGAACCTCTTGCTGTGAGGCGACAATGCTAACCACTGCACCACCGTGGCTGCCTGAGAGAAAAAAAACATATAGACCATATTAATACTCATTTGTGCTATATTAAAAAATATATATACATCTTTAACACTCAATATTACACTTTAGTTATTTGGACATTATAACCTGACATGTTGCCTCCTTTCTTGTTCCACCAGCTTTCATTTTTTTATTTTTTTCTATTCACTTGTTTCTGACTTTATTCTGTGTGTACATACCCTACTACAACATGTCATTCATATCCTTGCATCCAAGATTGGTTTAGTGGGAATATGGTCATTCAACCCAGGTTCTTTGGTTGTATTTAGCCTGAGTTGCCATTTGACCTCTTTTTCTGCTAATTTGACCTTAACATTTCCTCCCGTTAAGTCTACCTTTACCTGCTCTAAAATCCCAAATTTAAACACGTGGCTTGCATTATATTTGAGTGTGTGTCTACACAAAGCATTGTTTTTATAATTTTTCCTTATACAGTAGGTATGATCGCATATCCTGTTCCTCAATTGTCTGTCCATCTTGCCCACATAATAACTCGGACATGCAATACACTTGGCCAAGTATATGACATGTTGGGATACACAACTCCCTTTCTTAAACCTTACTCTAGTGTGGTTGGCATCCCCTAATGTAATTTAATTGTTCTTCTATAATCTCCTTACACTGCTGACACTGCCCACATTTTTTGGTGTACCCATCTTCAGTATCACCCTTTATTCTGCCTTTCAATCTCTCAAACCTATTCTTAAGGTTAGACCCAGTCTTGTAAACATGCATAGGCCCTGTACCCACATTACTTTAAATCAGATCATCACTTCTTAAAATATTCCTATTTTGTCTCATTATTTTCTTTATCTCCTCAGCATATGGACTGTACTCCACAACACACGCCCACATTTATATTACGCTGTCGAAAACTCAAACTGTCAACAGCGTAATAATCGACACGAAAATGTCAATACCCCCGAACATCGAACACACACAAAAAAATAAAAAACACCCAAACACAACATAAATTGCTCTATGTAGGGGGGCAAGCCCCCCCTGCACTCCCACACCCCCACTACTTAAATATACCAACTCCAAGATCGCACTACATTGCAGTAAATGGAAATCTCCCCTTATGGAGATTTCCATTTACACGCGTGATGACTTTCACTTTCGACATTTTGGTGCCGACAATATCCGCTTCGATATTGTCAGCCTTCGACAGGGTGAAGTAGACCCCACACACCCTATGGTATGAATTTTCCTTCTCATTCTCATGTTCTCCCCTGTATTTCTCCAACCCAATACCACAAAGTGGTTTATATTTTTTCCCCCATTCTCTCATTACTTATTGAGTGACATCATCAATTAAATATCTGGGGTAACCCATTTCCCTAAATAATGTTCCGATATATTCTAACCCTTTCTTCATTTTGTTGAAATCAGATGTCATTCTCACAGCACTTATGCACTGACCCTTGATGATGCTTTTTTTTTGACTTGCTGGGTGACAGCTAGTGTATTCTAAATATGAGTTGCTAAAGGTTTATTGTTTATGTATTCTGGATTTAAATCCTGCTGTCCCATTTGATACAAAAGTGTCTAAATATGCTATCCCTATTGTGCTACTACTATGGGTGAATTTAAATAACTGCTGGTGTCATTCAAAAACTTCACAAATGCATCTACTTCACTTGTTGTACCATCCCATAAAATAAAAATATCATCTAAAAACCTAGTGTAGCATATACATTTACTAGCATATTGACTATCCAAAATATATTTGCTTTCCCAATCTAGCAACACCATATTTGCATATATGGGGGTGCATGGCACTACCATAGCTACTCCACTTTTTTTGTCTATAGTATTCACCCTCAAACCAGATGTAATTAAAATCTAATACAATAGACATAAACTCAGAAATTAAACTTGTCTTTTCCCACCCAAAATTCATATACTTCTGAATACTGGTACTAAACCTTTCTAGCCCTTCTTCCTTTGGGGTGCAGTAAAACAAGTCCACCACATCAATGGTTACAAACATTATCCCTTCCTTCCACATTTTCATGAATCTTTCACTATATGGTGCACTCTATCGTATATTGGTTTTAACCACCCATCTATTACTTTCCCATATGGGAATGTCTTAGACCTACTACCGGACATAATGGGCCTATAAAGGGGGATCTTCGGATCCCTACTATGGTGGCAAGTACTGGACGTTCCACTCTCAGAAAGTTGTACAAATTCATATCTATCCTGTTGTCCAAAGGAACTCCTTTAGATATAAATCAATCCTTCTGTGTCCGATATTTACTTCATTAATAGAAGATATCATATACTTACTATCATTATGTAATATTTCAAATATTTTGTTATTATAATCCTGTGTTTCTACTAGTACTATTTTTTCATTCATACACTTCTCTTGTAACTTATACATTTCCTCTGTGACCAACCTCTCATATGTAACTAATGTAGGATGTAAAGGGGCCGTATATTCAACACATTCTCCTGTACACAAAGTGTATGGCCAAATTTAATTTTACAATTTAAACTCCAATAAGGTTATCTACTACATTGAAGAAGTGAGTTTTCTTGAGCTTTAATTGTGTTTAATTATATATAGCATTATGCTGCTTTATCCTCTGTCCATTGTTGATTCCTGCTTTTCACCATTGTAATGTTTCTATCCATGTAAGGGTAAAATTTCCTACCTCTACCATAAGTACTATTATGTGTTCTGTCTTCTTTCTTCCATGTATAAGCCATTTGTTTATCATATTGTTTAATATCTCTTTGTAATTTGCAACACTAGATATTAAATATTTTCTTACTCTTATCATCTACAAAGTCACATTGATTCACCCATAGTAGTAGCACGACAGGGATAGCATATTTAGGCACTTTTGTATTGAATGGGACAGCAGGATTTAAATCCAGAACATATAGAAAAGAAACCTTTAGCAACTCATATAATACACTAGTTGTCAACCAGCAAGTCAAAAAAATAGCATCATCAAGGGTCAGTGCATAAGAGCTGCGAGAATGACATCTGATTTCAACTTAATAAAGAAAGAGTTAGAATATATAGGAACATTACTTGGGCAGATATTTAATTGAATATGTAATGAGAGAATGGAGGAAAAAATACAAACCACTTCTTGGTTTTGGGCTGGAGAAATACAGGGGAGAACATAAGAATGTAAATTCCTACCATGGGGCTTGTGTAGGGGAGTGCAGTCCATATACTGAGGAGATAAAGAAAATAATGAGACAAAATTGGAATATTCTAGGAAGTGACACCTTGGTTTATAGTAACGTGGGTACAGGGCCTATGTATGTTTATAAGACTCTAACCTAAAAATAGGTTTGAGAGATTGAAAGGCAGAATAAAGGGTGATACTGGAGATGGGCACACCAAAAAATGTGGGCAGTGTCAGCAGTGTAAGGAGATTATAAAAGAGCAATTAAATTACATTAGGGGATGCCAACCACACTAGAATAAGGTTTAAGAAAGGGAGTTGTGTATCCCAACATGTCATATACTTGGCTAAGTGTATTGCATGTCCGAGTTATTATGTGGGGAAGACGGACAGACAATTGAGGAACAGGATATATGATCATACCTACTGCATAATGAAAAATGATAAAAACAATGCTTTGTGTAGACACATACTTAAATATGATGCAAGCCACGTGTTTAAATTTGGGATTTTAGAGCAGGTAAAGGTAGACTTAAGGGGAGGAAATGTTAAGGTCAAATTAGCAGAAAAAGAGGTCAAATGGCAACTCAGGATAAATACAACCAAAGAACCTGGGTTAAATGACCATATTCCCACTAAACCAATCTTGGATGCAAGGATATGAATGACATGTTGCAGTAGGTATATGTACACAAGGATATGAATGACATGTTGCAGTAGGTATATGTACACAAGGATATGAATGACATGTTGTAATAGGGTATATGTACACAAGGATATGAATGACATGTTGCAGTAGGTATATGTACACAAGGATATGAATGACATGTTGTAATAGGGTATATGTACACAAGGATATGAATGACATGTTGCAGTAGGTATATGTACACAAGGATATGAATGACATGTTGCAGTAGGTATATGTACACAAGGATATGAATGACATGTTGTAGTAGGTATATGTGCACAAGGATATGAATGACATGTTGCAGTAGGTATATGTACACAAGGATATGAATGACATGTTGCAGTAGGTATATGTACACAAGGATATGAATGACATGTTGCAGTAGGTATATGTACACAAGGATATGAATGACATGTTGCAGTAGGTATATATGCACCTGAAGAAGGATATGAATGACATGTTGCAGTAGGTATAATGTATATATATTTTTAAGATCCAAAACAACAGGAGGACACACAAGATAGCTCCAGGTTATAAAGCTTTAATCAGGAGCTTTCATGTCTGCTTAAACTTCGGTGCATAAAAAAAAACTGAAAACTAGTCATACTTTTACATTGCTGAAATGCATCATGACACAACAACACATCACATGTCTACATACTCCATTACTATAATAAAAATATTAAAATATGGTAAACAAAACAAAATAACTAAATATTCAAAAAATCATAAAAATATAATCATAAAATATTTCTTATATACTTTGTGCACTATAAAAACATTGTTAAAATACACTTTCTTAACAACTTACTTTACTAAGGTGAGGTCCTGGCTTTTAACTTTGGTCTCAGTGGTATTTGTTCATTGAGACCATGTCCCCTGTTTTATTACATATGCCCCCCTCCCCTTACTCACAAAACTCCTAGCAATGGCCATAAACTTAAATTCATGTTGGTTGTTAGTATTCACAACATGCATACGAGTGTTTTTTATTGTTCTTGCTGGTTTTCATTATATTTTTTAATTTAGCACAAATGAGTATTAATATGTTATATATGTTTTTTTTCTCTCACATGTGTTCTTATACTTTACAGCAAAAGTGTAATATTGTGTTCTAAAGAAGTACATATATTTTTTTAAGATAGCACAAATTATTTAAAAATGTATAAATGTGTTTTTATACCAAAATGTGATATACATATGCACATGGATTGTTTTATAGGTATACTTAGACACTATATGGTAACAGGGTGTAACATAAAACTGTATAGGTCGAATGAGCAGAATTAATGAACATTCATAAGGTTATGTTTTATTCATGAGGTCAATTGCTTGTGAGCATTCCCACTGGATCTTGATTTTTTTTTTTAAATGTATTATATAGGGGGTAGAAACACACATTTCATTGTTCTGATGAAGTCTGCAGTTAGCAGATGAAAGTGCTTAACCTGTGTGTAAAATAATTTTAACCCTCAGGGGTTAATTTTTATTTGTTTTCTATAAAAAGTGATTTTTTTTTTTTAAAGTAAGGGTAAGGTATAAAAAAAAAGTTTGGAAGAGGCATCCCGTTATACAGCCAATTACAGATTAGTTAGAGGAGACCTGATGCTTATGTGTTTTATGCAAGACTTGGAGAGGTGTAGAAAGTCTTGAACTGTAACAAACAGGCTATTTATCAAAAAGGAAAAGGAAATTTGTGTTATTTCTGTTTAAATATTTTAAGTTGCACTTATAATGATCTGCATGATAATATTTTTCTTTTATAGTTTGTTCAGGGATCTTAGTCTTGTATCTTCATTTGCAGTTGTAGAAAGATTATGAATTACTGCAAGATGCTAGCATTACTTATACATTATATACTGCACTTCTATCTCCATAAGTAGATTCTTTCACATTTGTGGAAGTAAACTTACCATAACAGTAGATGTTCAAATAATCACTCTATAGTCTTAGCACCTTCCATGAACCCAAACCATTCATCAGCTCAAGCTGAGCAGACTAAAAAGACAGGCTTGAGTGCCCAGAGCTTCAGAGCTTTCATGACAACTGAGAGGGAGAGAGACAGACAGACAAACAGAAAGACAGAGAGAGGCTCTGCCCTGAAAGGGCATTGCTCAGAAACCAAAAAATAAATATCCATACCCTGGTATAAAAAAGCACATTAAAAAACATAGAGTGGAGGAAGGCAGGGAGTGGCTACTGCATCAGTGATCATTCAAAAATCTATTGTCATGGTAAGTGTATTTACACAGCTGGACTCTGTTCATCATAGTGATCACTGCTGCACTAGCCTTAGCTATACAAATAAATCACTCTAGCTTACTACATTTGGGAGGTGAAAGGGGAAGGGTCCAGTAGGCCCTGGAGAATGGCCCTAACAAAGCCTTATCTAGACCTAGAGAAGGAATCAAGTTTGTAATTCCCTGTAAAAGTATGTATAAAGGACAAAGGTGCTGCTTCTGGTATATGTATAGAATCCAACCCCTTCCAAAAAGTCATAGAGGAGGCCAAGACCCTGGGACAGTGGGTCTTAACTCTTCCTGGAAAACTTTTGTTGTGGTAAGAATAACCGAAGGCAATAGCCTAAGACAACCATTTGGAAATAGTCAGTTTTGTGACAGGCTGTCCTTTCTTCTAACCTTCACAAGAAATGAACTGAACCGAAGGTCTGAATGATTTTGTTCTGTCAAGATTGTACCCAAGTTGTTTGTGAATAACCAAGGTATGGAGTATCCTTTCTCCCTCGTTTTAAGGTTTAGGAAAGAAAACAGGGAGATGGATAATTGGGTTTAAACTTAAGTTGGATACCAGATTAGGCATAAAAGAAGGACTGGTTCTCAAAATAATCCTGTTTCTGAGGAAAATGATGTAGGGTTAATTCACCATAAAAGCTTGCAAATCAGATACTCTTCTTAGAGATGTCAGAGCAATCATAAAAAAAGTTTTCTAAGTTAAGAATCTGAAGTCAGCCATATAAGCTTTTTCAAATGGAGCACATCTTGGCTTCTGTAACACAAAATTAACATACCAAAGAAAGACAACCATTTTTCTTGCAGGTCTCTTATGCCAAACCCTTTCAAAAACATTTTGACATGAGAATGCAATGAAAGAGAAAGATCCATGGCAAACATGCTGAAATGGCCAACAAATAAAAAATAACAGAAGAGTAGGAAAGTCTATAGGATAATAACTCACACAAATACAGTAAAACCAAACACTAGCCCTGAAATGGTGCTAGTTATGCTGACACCACAAAGACAAACATTTTTATTTGTTAATATACGATTTTCTAGTAAAAGGCTTTCTTGCCTCCTTTAGCACCTGCTGCACATTCTCACAAAACAGGTGCCTAAAGGGAATTAAGACCCTATGATCCAGGCAGTCAGATGATGTTGACTGAGGTCAGGGTGTATCAAACACCCATGATCTTGTGTGAGTACAGACATTCTGGCAGGAAGCTTGTGGTAATTGTACATGGCCACTTTTAAAAGAAGGGAGAACCACTGTTATCTGGGCTAGAAGGGAGTCAACATAATGATCTTGGGGTTTCCTTCTCAATCTTCAGAAGTACACTGGATACCAGGGTAAAAGGTGGAAAAGCATCCAGGAACATTTCTATCAAAGGAAAGGAAAAGCCATCTGTCTTTCTGTCTTCTAGGTCTTCCCTCCTGAAGTTCTGAAGCAGAACATTGCCAGCTAATTGTACAGAGAGGAGGCAAACAGATCTTCTTAAAGGAACTTCCCACAAATGGATCAAATCTTGAAATTTTAACCTACCTGTGGTGACTGAGCTGTAACTCAGTCACATGACTAGAGCTCCAATATTGGTTTTCTTTGAGTAGATTCCCTTTTTTCCCCAACAGTCCCTCTCTTTTCCTGTTGTGATTTTTTTTAATAACTGTGTCTCTGGCCTCCACTTCTTATAGTAATCTGAATTCTAAGTTACCTCCCTCCACTCTTTCATTGCTGTTGTTTGCTGTGTATGCTAATTAAGCACTTTTCCCACCCATTGTTTTCCTTAGATCTATAATACGGAGTGCCCACCCAGCAATCCAGTACTGCTCTTGAATAAACCTTGTTTACTACAAATTGTCTCCTGCTCATTTCCCCAGAGCTCCTATCTGCTTATGGCCCCCACCACAGTGTGAGAGGGTCCTGAATTAATCCTGATCCATCCTTAGCAGTTAAGAGATTTATTTTATTGTTTTGCAATTCAGTTAATTTTTTAGAGTGCTACTACTTTAGTCTGGCTTAATTGTTGATTATGCACTTTAAATCATTCTTTCCCGGATAGTTTAAGTTATTTTTCTTAGCATTACACTCTAAAGCAGTCATTTTTGTGTTTTACATTAAGAGGAGTGTGAGAGTCCATCTAGTGGCAGTAGGTGGTGGCATGGTCTATAAGAGATGGGAAGCACATAGGAAAGCTGTAAAGTGTAGCTGTTTTATTGGCCAGAAGATTTAGAAGCCAGTTTTCTGTTTTAAGTGCCTGTATATATTTGACACATTTGCATGCTGCTGCCCATCATGCAGCAGTGATTAGTAGTGCCCTGTATAGATGCAGACACTTAGAAACCAAATATTCCCTATAAAACCTCCTCTGAAATAGTACCAGTAAGTTGGGGAGTATAGAGCAACTACTTTGTGAGATGACCAGCACAGAACACCTAGTTTGGGTACTGAGGAGCACTGCACCTTAAATGTAGTATTATATAGTCCCTACCTCAAAAAGCAACCTTAGTCATCCCACTATTAACACCTAATGTGCCACACCCTTGTAGCATGCCCAATAAAGGACCTGACAACATGGATACTCACTTTCCCAATTATCCGCAAACAGTTTGGTGGATATGAGTACAATAAGACAATGTAATAATTGTTTAATATTCACTTGGCAACCACTTAATCCTCAAACAAATAAAAACAGTAGGCGAGAGAAGTAAATGCATAATATCTCCAGTGGCAAATCTCTCACATGCAAGCACTCAGAATAACAATCTGGTTGTCAGACATACACACGCTACACCGACCACACACAGTATGCACCCTACACATATACCTACTTCACTTAAATGCAATCTTCCCAAACACCAAAGACCTTCCAGACATTCCACCTGCAAATGTTATCCTCAGCAAACCTGAAAGCACACAACAGAAATAACACATAACATTGCACATACAGCCACACTTAGTGGAGCCTCAGTTACCAGCCCCACAATGCAAGTCAGTACACTATGCAGGTCTGTGGTAATAGAGGACTCCATCGTACCACATATTGATGCCGAGCTCATCAATATGAACAAGGAGAAAGCAACCATTAGGTCAGTACCCCATCAGGAGCCAGGACCTGCCAAGTGACACATGCTTTCAAGTCATTACACCACAGGTACTAGTATGATTTAGTCATAGTCCATGAAAGTATAAATAACCTGAGACATACTTCCCTAGACAACATGAAGAGAGATACTATGGAGCTGGTATGTGCTTAGCACTGAGTAGCATTCTACTCTCACCAAGGATGATGCTATAATATGAACAAAAGATGAATGACTTTAATAATTAGCTTCATTTTTGATGTCATTCTAGGGGGATAATATATCTGTCAGCATGGGAGGACATGGTTATTAAACAATGTTGTTTTGTCAAGAATGGTCTGTACCTGCCCCCTCTACACTTTTGAATATTGGCTAAGACATTGTCCTCCTCTATACAGCCTTTTTTAGGCAATGCCAAATTGACAAACCTTCCAACATAACAAAATCCACCCAAGCAAATCTAAAGGTGTTACTGCTTAATGCCAGGAATCTAAACAAGATGTTCCACTCCCTCCAAGCTCTCCTTGCCTTGGTGAATGTGGAGATCTATGCAGTTACTGCGACATGGGTTAAAGCTGCAGAGAGTACCCCAGCAATGCAAAGGTTTAGTGCATTCCATACATTTAGATCAAAGGTGGAGGTGCCTTGATCTACGTCAGTGACAAGCATATCCCTAGGTTGATTCACTGGAGTTCCTCCACATCCAGGTTACCATTGACAAAATCCAACACCATATTCTAGCAAGCTATAGGTCTCATTCCATGTCCCATGAAATCCATAGCTCATACTTAGACCTATTGGAGACACACACCATTCAACCAAATACCATATTCATAGGGACTTTAATGATTGGACTATAAACTGTAAATCCTACATGACCCTAAATTTGCAGGATCAGAGATTCCTATACTTTGTAAACACAAACACCCTGGACCAGTTAGTGCATACTTGCACTAGAGGTACAGACACATTGGACCAAGTATTCACAAGTATATGAGAATGTTGTACCCCAGAGTTGTGTCCTCTCTGGTAAGTTCAGACTACAAAGCAGCCTCCTTTGAAATAAGAATCCATTCTGTGACCCCAGCAAACCCTATTCCAAGACAAGCTACTTTTCATTAAGTGATAAGCTGTCAAAATTTCAAGCCCCTCCAAACCCAAATAACATGGCAACCTAAGCAGAATAATTCACATAAAGTCTGTATAACCATATCAATGATTGCATACAGACTGCTATGTCTACTAGAAGTAAGCCTAAAACTAACTCAAAAAACAAGCCATCCTGGTGAAATTCAAAATTAAACAGGTTGTAAAACAAAAGAAAATAGTCATAGCTAAAATTAGAAAGTGTAATTCAAAAAAAGATAAAAACTCTCTCATTAAACTGAATAGAAATGTAAGAGGACTGATTAAGTCAAATAAAGCAAATTTTCAGGTAAACATAGCATAGTGTCCCAGGCCAAGAACAACCATAAGGCCTTCTTTAGCCATGTCCGAAACCTCAAAAGCAGCACACAACAGTGTGCAAAACTGTTGGTAAATGGAGTCACATACACAGAAATGGGAGATATAGCAAATCTTCTGGCTGAGAAATTCAACTCCAGCTTTATCCTCCTCTCACCCTCAACTACCTTCCCCAGGAAATACCATCTAACAGAATCCCTCTAGTTATCAGTTGGAAGCAGGTCTTACATGTGCTCTGTAAGGCCAAGAATACCTCTTTGATGGGTCCCGAAAATATCCTGGGATGTCTCCTAAATAGTCTGAAATATGATCTATTAGGGCCCCGGTGTCACTATTCAAAAATAGCATCCACACAAATGGAATACTGCAACAGTCATCCCTCTGCATAAGAGCAGACCACCAACAGATTTCATGAACTACAGATCCATTATTCTGACTAGTCTCATACAAAAGCCGCTATGGAAAGAATTATCATGGAAATGATTAATACAGACATAGTAAACCTTCAGACACTGGACTCAACCTAGTTTGTTTTCTTCAAAGACATGTCATACCTACTGAAGCTAGTGGACTTCTTTGTGAAGGTCACTGAGGCAAGGCATAAGGGCAAAATAGTGCATACTGCCTACCTTCACCTAGCTAAGGCATTTGATACAGTAGTCCACTCAGGCATTTGGAAACAAACTCATGGAATTAGGCATAAACCCCTATGTAGCTCCCTAGCTAGCCAGCTGGCTCACAGACAGAACCCAGGAAGTTAAGATCAGAGAGACCACCTCCACAAAGAGGCTGGTCACCAGTAGAATCTCTCAGGGTTCAGTGCTGGGTCTGCTCCTCATTGGCATCTGTTTTTCATAAGTCAAGGTCAATGTCAAGGGCATCTGGCTTAGCAAGTCTGCAGATGATTGCAAGCTGTGAGCAATCATAGAAACTCCAGAGCATCTTGCAGGAAGGTCTAACACAGGCAAATGACTAGGTGACTAGTGCCAAAGCTATGGCTTAAAACTTAATGCCAAGAAATGTAATAATAGTACCTTTTGCGAAGTTGGCCACCCAGGGAAACTACTTGTACTCCAATTATTGCAGTCTTTTGAGAAAGACATAATAAATAAATAAAACTCATCAAGGTGGTCTAATCCTGGAGTGAGAATATTAAACTGGGGGGGTGCAGTCCCATTTTGGGGAAAGTATTGAGGTTTGCTTTCTGCAAAAGATACATTCTATACTTCCTGGCTTCAGATTCCTGCATCAGTTATACCTGTAAATGGCAGACCTTTATTAACAATTTTGCTTTTGATACTATGAGTCTAGCAGGTAAAGGTAAATGTAAATGACATAGAACAGTTTGGAAATGATTTTAAAACAGGACATTTCTCTAAATGAAAATGAAGCATAAAATCAGAATTATTTTTTGGAGTTATGAAATAATCATTGTAAAATGGAGTTCATCTTAAATAAATGCACTACTTTAAGCTTTCATATAGTATTTACATTTTTGAGACATTAAAATGTGTCTGGCTCATGGTTCAAAGTTCTCAGCTAATAAGGTCTAGAATTAATGCTGCTTAGAATCTGTTTTGAAGTGACTTATATAATTTTTGGACATCCAGTGAAAAAACTGAAACAGAACCTTCGGAATAAAAATTCTAAGGTCGGAACATCATGAGTGCAATACCTGTAGTTTTACAATATCACCTGATTTTTGAATCTCCATGGCTGCATATGAGTGCTGCTGTTTCTGCAGGGCATAACCCCAGCATGGGAAGAATGTACGCACACACATCTACTTTAATATTCTCACTCCACGTCTACACAACCTTGGCAACAAATGTGCCATGTATTCCAATTACAGCAATCTCTTGAGAAAAATGTAATAAATAAATAAAACTCATCAAGGTGATGGTCCAATCTTGGAGTGAGAATATTAAACTGGGGAGGCGGAGTGATGGGTGCAGACTCATTTTAGGGGATGCAGTCAGGTTTGCTTTCTGCAGATGACATATTCTCTACTCCCTGGCTTCAGATTCCTGCAGCAGTTATACCTGTGACTAGCATACCTTTGTTTTGCAGCTGACAAAATTACAAGTAAGTGTGATATTGTATTTTATAGGGCATTTTATTTTATTCTCCTACCTTTCTTTACTTTCTTGTTTTGTATAGTCTCTGATATATTTATACTGTCATTCAGTTCCTAATCTCCAAAACTATTATACATAACCTCTGATAGATCATCATAGTCTACTTTTTTAAATTTAACTCAGACTTATTGATTTTTATCACATCCTTCCTGCAGGTTCTGTAAACCCAGAGCAGGATCCAACTCAAGTCTCCTTAGGCAGCTGCCTATGGTCTATTGATAGCCGGGACACCATGAACACCACAAATGTTTTTTCTGATTGATGCCCAATTATGTTGGTAGTTTCTGCCAACATGATTATGCATCATTCAGCACTCAGCATTTCTACAAGACACTTTTTTAAAGTGTCACACTCATACTTCTGAATCTTGGTCTGCTACACTATTCTGATTTGATATGTGACTACTCACAATTTCTTTTCTTTCATTAGCTCAAATGTAGGGCCAATAATAAAGAGACAGGGAGACTTCCTGGAGCTTGTCTTGTCACAGTCAAAACAGACCAGTAGTGGACAAGTCTGTAATTCAGCTTTAGCATGGCCTTTTCAAAACAAAAGTACCACAGTATTGAAGGCATTGCAGTGTAGATGTGGTAAGTAACTGTGCAGTGCACTTGAGATATATGCACACATTGTGTGTGTTAATGATGTGGTAAGTAACTGTGCAGTGCACTTGGGATATATGCACACATTGTGTGTGTTAATGATGTGGTAAGTAACTGTGCAGTGCACTTGGGATATATGCACACATTGTGTGTGTTAATGCATGAGCTCCAGCTCAAGCAAAGCTCTACTAATCAAATTTACCTGTTCTTCCAGAACATCTCTATTTGTCCTCTGGTCCTAATTATATTCTTCATAGTCTGGTTAATCTATAAAAATTGTAGTCAGTCAGTAATGCCAGTCATTAGAATTTCATAGTTATTGTTTAGAAAATGCATGTCAATACATCACCTGTTGTTTAGTTATTTTTTAAGAGTTGTCTGACACTTAGTTCCCAAGATTAAGGCTCTGAGTTAACAAACTGCTTCCTGTATCAAATGTATAAGGTTTTATTCCTTCCATATCCATTTGTCTACAGTGTGACTTTGAGTAAATCATTTAACTAAACAGTTCACCTGTGGTCACCCTAGAAAAGAACAACTTTGTCTAGTGGGTTTAACTAGTTAATAAATATGTTTTTTTTTTATAGGTTCACAGGTCAGTAGAAGGCTAACCCCTTGTGGGCCATTTTAAACCTAGCTAATTTCCCTTTTTGGTTATAGATCAGCCTTACCCATCCCATGGTCAATAATTATATATTACCCCAATGAGAATAATTAGGATCATTCCATGGATAATTTGAGGGAATGTATACAAGGGATAAAGCATTTGGGAGCTGCCTGTGTCCATTGATAGTAGAAGGGGCAGTCCTGGGGTAAATTTCCTGTTTCTCATCCATATATCTAAGCTGCACTTGAAAATGGACAGGGATGAAATTTGTTTTATGAGGATGGGGAGTAAGTTCCACAGCAGTGTATCCAATGCTAGATATACCTCTTCCTCTAAACCATTCTGTTGATATTGCAGAAGAGGTTTAGATCCCTAGACTGATGGTTTGGAAGATGCCTTGTATACCAGACACAGGGCACCTCTTAGCAGCCTGTAGAAAAATTAGTATAGTGACAGGGCTTTGAATCGGTCCAGGTAGGACATGTTGTTCAGGCCTTGTAACCTTTTATTAAGGTGTCTCTGTGGACATTCCAATTTTTTTCACATATCTGGAGAGATATACCAAAGGGAGGCATTATATCCAATGACTGGCATAATGATGGCTGAGTAAGGGGAAACAATGACATCCCTAGATCTAGACACACTCCCTATGTTTAAAAGCTGTGCAGTATAGAACAATTTTCTTACAACAATACACACATGCTGGTCAAAATTTAATTCACTGCCCACAACAATTCCCAAATCCCAAACAACTAGGTCAACTCTTAGGGGCATATTGTCAATGTAATAATTCTATGAGGTAGATGACTTCCCAAAGAATAATACATTTTTTGACATTTAGTTTCAGTCAATGATTTTAGCACCTTCCTGTAAGATGGCTAGGTCATTTGGATTCAATGACTGCTCCTAGCTTGCAGTCATCTGCAAGCTTAGTGAGCCACAGCCTCTTGGTATTGGTTTTTACTTAAGGAAAGTACATGCCAAACAGGACAGGTCCCAGCACAGTAACCCAGAGAACTCCACTGGTGACTGGCCTCTTTGTGGAGGTAACTTCCCCTATTTTGATGAGCTATTTGACAATCCAAAGGGAGACAAAGGAATTTATTCCCAGCTTTTCTACTATGCCTAAGTGGGGAATTCTGTCTAAAGGATTGGCCAGGTCGAGATATGTGGTGTGTACCATTTTTCCTTCATCCATTGCTTTGGTGAACTTTTAAAAAAAAATCCACCAAGTTGAGTAAGCATGACCTGACTTTGATAAATCCGAACTGAGACAGGTCCAATGTTTAGAGGTTTCCTATGTCATAGGTTCATAGGTTGGTACTAGGCTATCAGCCTAGAGCCTATACAAGCCTAGCCATTACAATTTCCTGGCTATTTCTTCCCACACTATTTACTTCCCTGGACTCCTGTCTAGCAGGGTCATGATCAACTAATTTGATGATAAGTCTTTCCATGGCTTTGCATATGAGGTTGGGCATATTTATAGGTCTGTAAGTACCTGGGTCTGTGGAAGAGCCTCCCTTATGCAGGGGAATGACTGTAGTTGCTCTCCATTTGCTTGGTACAAAACCTGTATAGATGCTGAGATTGAACAGTGTTGCTTGGGGTGTGGCTAAATCATGCTTCATGTTATTTAAGATGTATCCAGGATATTGTCAGGACCCATCAATGCAATATTTTTAGCTTCTGATAGCACCTTTTGGACTTGGTCTTGTGTGTTAACTGAAGGCAAGCCAGTTTCAGTTACATCTTGACTGACAGATGGAGGGGGAGAGAGGTGTAAAGTTAGAGCTAAATTTATCAGCCAGTAGGTTTACTATATCTTCAGCCTTAGTGTAGGTAACATTGTTCACAATCAGCTCAGTGCATTGCTGCATTCTGATTTTGATATTACAAACATAATTAAAATGCTTTGTGATTGCCTTTGGCGTGCGTAGCTATTTTAGCCTCAGACTTGGCTTTGGTTGATTTTATTAAGTTATGGAGTTGTTAGTTTATTTCAGTGATAAGAAATCTAACATTCTAGGAATTACTCTTCTTACTTTTGGTCAAAATCATTCTACTTTTATTGTAAACCTTGTCAGCATTATGGTTTCGCCATGTGGTTTTATTTCTGGGGTTTGCTCTGCACTTGCTCCTATGGAGTATATTTTTGGGACCTTAGCCCCCACATCCCATTATTTTCAATTTTGTGCAGAATTCTTAAGCAAAGAAATTGATAGGTGTCTTGGTCTGTCCCTCAAAGAATGTGTTTTTCTGGCAAATTGTTATGTATTGCAGTCACTAAATAATGGCAGGTCTATGAGTTTTAAATGCTGCAGCCTTCAAAAAAACCTTGCTAACGGAAAAACTTCTTATTTTAGCAACATTTTGAGTATATAAGAGTAATATGTAAAACATTTTCCTGATTTCTTTTTTTGCTCTGATTTCTGAGCTAAGAAGCTGAGAAGGTGAGGGGGTTGCAATGAGTTATGGTTTTGACAGCGGTGAGATGAGATACATTTTTAGGATATTATTTATGTATTTATTCTATCACTTGATGTCAAGTAGATATCAGAAGTGTACACGGTATACAAATGGTGTAAGTTATGGTCAAATCATTCTTTGTGTGTATTTGTACATGTTTGCACAGAGGGTATAGTTCTCAACTGTTCAACAGTTTGCCTCATGTTTGTGATCTGCTTCTCATAAAATGTGTGGTTTTCTAGCAAATTGTTGTAGACTGCATTTACTAAATAATGATTAGCCACATGTGTTTCCTACATCATAGCCTTCAGAAAATGCTTGCTAATACAAAACCTGTTATAGTAGCAAATGTCTAAGTATATAAGATCAATATCTGTCTCGGATTCATGAGCTCAGAGATTGTGAGGACATGGGGGTTGCAATACCTTACACCATATGGTTCTCAAAACAGCAATCTGAAATACATTCTGTGGTCATTATTTTATTTGCTCATTAATTTGATTGCAAGCAAACATTTGAGATGTGCTCAGCCATACAAGGGATCATAACTGATGGTAGTTTGTGTATGTATGTGTTTCTGTATAAATATTCAGTTCCTACATTCAAGAGTATCTATAGTTTAAAAAAAGGAATCAATTGTTCTAAAGATAAACACTATCAAATGAGTTATGTTCTTAAGGTACAATCATTGGTTTCATTTTGTTGACTATTTTCAGTGCATTTATTATTCAGTTGTAAATAATCTGCACTGCAAGATGTCTATGAGTTTAATATTAGTAGTTTAATTCTTATTTTTTTTATTTAGCAGGCAAATGGGTCTGAAATACACTGCAATGGGCTGCAACAGTGTTTGCCTGGTACTTAGCGCAGATAAGTAAGTCTCAGATATGTTAATGAGTTGCTTCCTATAGTGCATGGCTTAATTCCTTTGGTTTTTGTTTGTCTACTGTTTGACCCTAATAAAATCACTTCAACAAACCATGCTAGTGTCTGCCCCTTGTTTAAGTTAAGCATATTACAGAAGGGTAAGTAATCTTCATCCACAGACAGCCTCCTACCACACTATTATAGCCACTTTGTTGACTACGTAACCTTAGATTTCTTTTTTTTTTCAATTTTTTTTTTTTATTTTCCAAATAATATAACGTTTAACAATAAAATCATGAATAAACAAGTATTATAAACCTTTATATACACTATGTAGAATTGACCTGAACAAAGGAAGGGGAAAAATTAATAAAATATATGAAGTTAGCGACAAAAATGTATAATATTCAATTAATAAAGTATAAAGTATTGATTATTTAGGGTTCATTTTTAATGTCTCAATAAGAGTTACATTTTTTCCCAAGGATTGTTTGTTCATGTTTTAGGTGACATTCTCTATTCCTTCACCTTGATTTCTAATGTTGCTGTTTCTTCCATCAATCTCAAGAATTCTTCAAGAGTAGGTTCTTGTGAAGACTGCCACTTTCTAGTTATACATTTCCTTGCCACAGCTAGTATGGACCAACATAGGTATAGATCTTTTTTATTCATTCCAATAGTATCATTAACATTTAAGAGGACTAAAGATTTGGTTAAAATAAAGGTATCTGTGAATATAGCTTGGAGAAAAATAGTAATTTCTTCCCAGACTTTTTTATATTAATACAATCAAAAATATATGAGACCAATCAGCTTTACAGTTTAAAGAACATCTCCAACAAATCGATTTATCAAATGAATTGAATTTGGCTAGTTTATCAGGTGTAATAAATGCCATGTGAATATATTTCCATGTAAATATTTTCCATACTTGTAAATTAAATGTTAAGTTAACAGAACATTGAAAATTTGTTTTACTCTCAATTGATAGATTAGTGTGACATCCTTTTGCTATGAAATTCCAATATCTTGCATTAGGGTTAGTTTTATATGTTATCAATATTTTGTATAATTTTGAAATTAGATTCGTCCAATTATAATTGTCGTAAATAAGTTCAGATATTAGACTTATCAAATTTGGACTAGTTTTATAAGGAGAATTAATAATTTTACTATTATGATCCTTAACATATGATAATATGCTTTGTAGTATCAACCAATCTGCTGATGGAATGTCATATTTATTCTGAATTTGTTAAATGTCTAATACTATTTGATTCTCTATACAATGTTGCCAAGTGAAGTTTTTCCCCTCCCATCTAGTTAAAATAACATTATGAATTTTATTGAAGAAATTCTTTGTAGAGCTAAAGGATATTATCAAGTCTAGCCAAATCTTAATATCCATGTTAGTATATATAAATATTCTGAATAAATTGTAAATATTATTTATATAATTTAAGTTTCTTGGTTTTGTTATATTATATTGAATATTAACAGTCAATATGTGCCACATCCTATTATTTTGTTCACTTAATATACAATTTTTAATTATTTTATTTTCATTTAGAAAAATAACAGTGTGCAATGTTTTCCATGTTGAAGAATAATTAGGATCTATCCAATTAATGATAGTTCTTAATATGGAAGCTTTTATGTATGATTCTAGATCTGGAAGTTTAATTCCACCCATTTCCCAAGATCTAATATGATGTGTATAGGCTATTCTATTTCTTTTTGGATACCAAAGAAACTGTAATAGAATTGTATTTATTTCTTTTAAGATTTTCTTGTTAGGTACTATAGGAATAGCTTGTGCAATGTAATTAATTTTTTGAAGTATTGTCATTTTTATTACTTGTAATCTGTCTTTAAAACTCAAGAACCTTTTATTTCAGCTTACTATTAACATTTTTATTTTATTAATTATGTTGCTATAATTTGTGGCAAATGTAGATTCCAAATTATCACATAGTGTTATTCCTAAATATTTTATTATGGGAACTTGTTTCCCTATCACACAATTTGTAGTTAAGGTAAATTCTCTTTTTTTATTCAAATGTATATAATTAGATTTTTCCTTGTTAAATCTAAGGCCAGAAATATGATAAAACCTTTTCACTATTTCATCTAGTTTTTGTACTGATTTCTCTGAGACAGATAACGTGAGTAAAACATCATCAGCAAATAACATATGTTTTTTAATTGAGTTGACCATATACATCTATGCCTGATATATTAGAGTTGTGGCGTACTAATGAGGCAAATAATTCATTTCCTAAGGCAAACAGGATGGGAGACATGGGACATCCCTGCTTTGTACCTTTGGTTATTTCAGTAGCCTTCAAGGTAAATGGCCCAAGTTTTACATAAGCCAAATTGTTTTTATAAATATTCTTTATTAGCGTAATAAAACTAGTAGGAAATTCAAACAATTCTAAAGTGTTAAAAAGAAAATCCCAGCTCAACGAATCAAAGGCTTTTTCTATATCCAAAACTATTATTAGAGCTTCTTGGTTGTTTCTGTTTAGAAAATCTATGAGTGTTAGAATTCTTTGTATATTGTCATGTGTGTGTCTTTTATAAATGAATCCTGTTTGATCCTCATTTATTATGTGTGTCAATGATTTTTTAAATTCGAACTAATATTGACATGAAGATTTTATAATCATTGTTAAGTAAAGATATTGGCCTATAAGATTTAAACTCTAAAGGGTCTTTTTTTTCTTTAATAATGGGTGTAATTAAGGAGTATCTCCATGAAACTGGTGTTGTGCTAGAATTTCATTCAAAGTTTTGTGAAACAATGATATTACTGAAGATGGGAATATCTTATACAATTCATTAATTATTCCATCAATTCCCGGTGCTTTATTACTTTTACTTTCCTTGATTTTTTGAGTAATTTCTTTTAGAGATATTTGTTTTTGAATGTCTAACTTTAACTTTTCTGGTATCGCCTTCACCTTTACTAATTTCAGGTCTAAGTTTGATGTATTAGTTATATGTGAAGTATCATTATAATGGTCAGAGAAATAATGTTTAAATGCATCTAGTATATCATTTATTCAGTAGTTTTTACACTTCCGTCTTATGTTAGAGATGTGTTTGATTTTTTGCATAAAATTAATGATATTAATTAGAATAATAATATATATTTTTTCACAATAGATGTAAAAAGTCTGTATACAAATATCAGTCATTCTTTTGGTTTAGAGGCAGTATGATTTTTTCTTGGAGTTTCTCCAGCTACAGAATATGTTATAGAATTAATTTATTTCTGTCTTATTAATAACTTTTTTGAATTCAATAATGTTTTATACAGACAGAAACAGGGTACTGCCATGGGGGCTGCATTTGCCCCCATGTATGCTAATCTTAGTATGGGACTCTTTGAAGTGGAATATATTTATAACAACCCATTCTTTAGACAATATGTTATTAAGTACTTCTGCTATATAGATGATTTGATTTTTATTGCACATGGGGGCTTGGAATTAGTGGAAGAATTTGTTCAATCTTTAAATAATAATAGGTTCCATCTTCAATTTGATAGATTTCAAATGGGTAGAAGTATATCTTTTTTAGATGTAGAATTGAATATTAAAGGTGGGGTGAGCTTACAGACTAAGGTACATAGAAAATTTGAGCAAGGTACCAATTATGTATATAGGGATAGTTGCCATCCTGCACATACTTTAGAAGCTCTTCCTTATGGTGAAATGCTTAGAATACTTAGGTTATGCAACAATATGGAAGACTTACGTAAAGAAATGAAAATAACAGTGGAAATGTTTAGAAAAAGAGGATATGAAAAAGTTTTGATGGAACATAGTTGGAAAAAAGTATGCTCTTTTATTAATGGTAATAACATTAAATATTTTTCAAATACAGTTCTATGTAGGGACATTGGTAATAAATCTTTAGAGGCTATATATTTTGTCTCTACTTATGGATGGTATAGTTCCAAAATTTCAGAAATAGTGAAATATTTTTGGAACTATTTATGTTCTTTGAAAAATTTAACCCTATGGCTGAAAAGCAAGCTAGCTTTCTCATATAAAAGAGGTAGAAATATACAGAATTTTATTGTTAAAGGTAAATTTAGTATTCCAGAGGTGAAGATGGATTTAAATATATCCAGTGTTGGAACTGTGGGTTGTAATAGATGTAAAGCATGTAAGTTTACAGTGCACAAATTCGATTTTATTAATAAGATTCCATTTAATACTAGTAGTATTTTTACATGTCAGAAGCAGTGATATATGCAAATGTCCATGTGATTTATACTATATTGGACAAATGAAAAGAGCTTTTAAAATTAGATTGTTAGAGCA
Organism: Protopterus annectens; assembly: GCF_019279795.1. Classification (NCBI taxonomy): domain Eukaryota; kingdom Metazoa; phylum Chordata; order Ceratodontiformes; family Protopteridae; genus Protopterus; species Protopterus annectens. The sequence continues at coordinate 343,733,326 of NC_056734.1, read as the reverse complement.
TATTAGGGACATAAAAATAAGAAACAGGAGAGTTCTATTGCAACTCCACTTGAACATTTTCATAATAGTGATGGTGGGGGGCTAAAAGGTACAGTTTTGGAAAAAATTAAAACTTCAAAGTTTAATGAAAATGTTTTAAATAACAGATTGCTGACTAAAGAGTCTTTATTTATTCTTAAATTTAATACATTGTATCCATGTGGTCTCAATGAAGAGCTTAATTGGAAATACTTGATTTGAATTTTTTAATTGAATAATTTGTTTGTATAGAGTATAAGAGGCAAGTCTTTTTGAATGTATTTTACTCCTTGAAGGCTTTGGGATAGAGCCGGGATGTCAGAGTTTTATTGCATACAATAAATCTGTGGAATACGTTGGCTGGTTGCTTTTTTGTTTGTTCCAGTTCTTCTGTGGTTTTTAGTATATCATTTATACCTGAGACCTTTTTGTTTTTTTCTTTCCTTCATGTATAATACTTGTAATATTATTTTCAATCAATTTTTTTTAATCTTATTGCTAAATTATGCATATGTTTGGGTGATACTGCATAGGAGCAGGAATAGTTTTAACCTTTCTACAGCTATATTTATTTTGTGAGTTAGGATTTCATTATAAGTTTTGTTTAAGTCTTCCGATGCTTTTTATGAGTATTTTGTGTGTAAGTAGATGAATTAATAGTGAGATCTGTAATTTGTTTTTGGATGTTACATACTTCTGATTCTCACTCTATATCCAAAACTATTATAAGAGCTTCTTGGTTGTTTCTGTTTAGAAAATCTATGAGTGTTAGAATTCTTTGTATATTGTCATGTGTGTGTCTTTTATAAATGAATCCTGTTTGATCCTCATTTATTATGTGTGTCAATGATTCTTTAAATTCGAACTAATATTGACATGAAGATTTTATAATCATTGTTAAGTAAAGATATTGGCCTATAAGATTTAAACTCTAAAGGGTCTTTTTTTTCTTTTATAATGGGTGTAATTAAGGAGTATCTCCATGAACTTGGAGTTGTGCTAGAATTTCATTCAAAGTTTTGTGAAACAATGATATTACTGAAGATGGGAATATCTTATACAATTCATTAATTATTCCATCAATTCCCGGTGCTTTATTACTTTTACTTTCCTTGATTTGTTGAGTAATTTCTTTCAGAGATATTTGTTTTTGAATGTCTAACTTTAACTTTTCTGGTATCGCCTTCACCTTTACTAATTTCAGGTCTAAGTTTGATGTATTAGTTATATGTGAAGTATCATTATAATGGTCAGAGAAATAATGTTTAAATGCATCTAGTATATCATTTATTCAGTAGTTTTTACACTTCCGTCTTATGTTAGAGATGTGTTTGATTTTTTGCATAAAATTAATGATATTAATTAGAATAATAATATATATTTTTTCACAATAGATGTAAAAAGTCTGTATACAAATATCAGTCATTCTTTTGGTTTAGAGGCAGTATGATTTTTTCTTGGAGTTTCTCCAGCTACAGAATATGTTATAGAATTAATTTATTTCTGTCTTATTAATAACTTTTTTGAATTCAATAATGTTTTATACAGACAGAAACAGGGTACTGCCATGGGGGCTGCATTTGCCCCCATGTATGCTAATCTTAGTATGGGACTCTTTGAAGTGGAATATATTTATAACAACCCATTCTTTAGACAATATGTTATTAAGTACTTCTGCTATATAGATGATTTGATTTTTATTGCACATGGGGGCTTGGAATTAGTGGAAGAATTTGTTCAATCTTTAAATAATAATAGGTTCCATCTTCAATTTGATAGATTTCAAATGGGTAGAAGTATATCTTTTTTAGATGTAGAATTGAATATTAAAGGTGGGGTGAGCTTACAGACTAAGGTACATAGAAAATTTGAGCAAGGTACCAATTATGTATATAGGGATAGTTGCCATCCTGCACATACTTTAGAAGCTCTTCCTTATGGTGAAATGCTTAGAATACTTAGGTTATGCAACAATATGGAAGACTTACGAAAGAAATGAAAATAACAGTGGAAATGTTTAGAAAAGAGGATATGAAAAGTTTTGATGGAACATAGTTGGAAAAAGTATGCTTTTATTAATGGTAATAACATTAAATATTTTTCAAATACAGTTCTATGTAGGGACATTGGTAATAAATCTTTAGAGGCTATATATTTTGTCTCTACTTATGGATGGTATAGTTCCAAAATTTCAGAAATAGTGAAATATTTTTGGAACTATTTATGTTCTTTGAAAAATTTAACCCTATGGCTGAAAAGCAAGCTAGCTTTCTCATATAAAAGAGGTAGAAATATACAGAATTTTATTGTTAAAGGTAAATTTAGTATTCCAGAGGTGAAGATGGATTTAAATATATCCAGTGTTGGAACTGTGGGTTGTAATAGATGTAAAGCATGTAAGTTTACAGTGCACAAATTCGATTTTATTAATAAGATTCCATTTAATACTAGTAGTATTTTTACATGTAGCACAGAAGCAGTGATATATGCGCTTAAATGTCCATGTGATTTATACTATATTGGACAAATGAAAAGAGCTTTTAAAATTAGATTGTTAGAGCATATTAGGGACATAAAAAATAAGAAACAGGAGAGTTCTATTGCAACTCACTTTGAACATTTTCATAATAGTGATGGTGGGGGGCTAAAAGGTACAGTTTTGGAAAAAATTAAAACTTCAAAGTTTAATGAAAATGTTTTAAATAACAGATTGCTGACTAAAGAGTCTTTATTTATTCTTAAATTTAATACATTGTATCCATGTGGTCTCAATGAAGAGCTTAATTGGAAATACTTGATTTGAATTTTTTAATTGAATAATTGTTTGTATAGAGTATAAGAGGCAAGTCTTTTTGAATGTATTTTACTCCTTGAAGGCTTTGGGATAGAGCCGGGATGTCAGAGTTTTATTGCATACAATAAATCTGTGGAATACGTTGGCTGGTTGCTTTTTTGTTTGTTCCAGTTCTTCTGTGGTTTTTAGTATATCATTTATACCTGAGACCTTTTTGTTTTTTTCTTTCCTTCATGTATAATACTTGTAATATTATTTTCAATCAATTTTTTTTAATCTTATTGCTAAATTATGCATATGTTTGGGTGATACTGCATAGGAGCTAAGTTTTAACCTTTCTACAGCTATATTTATTTTGTGAGTTAGGATTTCATTATAACTTTTGTTTAAGTCTTCCGATGCTTTTTATGATTATTTTGTGTGTAAGTAGATGAATTAATAGTGAGATCTGTAATTTGTTTTTGGATGTTACATACTTCTGATTCTCACTCTTTTTGCTTGTTTTTATACCACGAAAGAATGTTTCCATTTACATAGGCTTTCAAGGTATTACAAAGATTAATTACATTTATTTCAGTAGTGTAGTTTATATCTAAAAAGAATTGTACTTCTGATTCTAACGAAGGTTTAAATTGTTTTAATTTTGTAATGTAAGCTGGAATTCTTGACATAAAAATTAATTTCTTATAATCTGTATGTATTTTGAGAATCAATGAATTATGGTCTGAAAAAGGACAAGGGATTATGGAAAATTTTAGTATTTTTGAATTTAGCTCTTGAAATATGAATATTTTTATCAATTCTTGTATGTGTCCCAAATCTGTGGTCTTGGTGTGAAAATAATAATGAATTGTTCTTCTTATAACTAAATGTATCAATTAGATTTAAACTTTCTTCCCATTTCTTAAGTAGCTTCCCTATAGAACTTACAAGTAAATTTTTTTTGCTTGTGATCCCTGATTTATCCAATATACAATTAAAGTCACCTCCCAAAATCAAATTTCCTTTATATTCTCTAGTTATTAGATCCATGTGTTTTCTTATTGCCCCAACCCCAATACCTGGAAACCAATATATATTTACTAATGTCCAGAGCCTATTGTTATATTTTACTATTACTATGGCTAGGAATCCTTCTTTATCTTCATATTTGTAAATGGTTTGAGGCATAGTGACATTTTTTTCCATAAAATTAAAGTTCCCTTAGTCTTTTTCTTATATGAAAAGTGAGATAAGATCATATATTCATCAGGATTCCGGCTAAAGGTATAATTTGTTTTGAAGAGAGTTTCTTGAAGAAATACTACTTGTACTTTATTTAATTTCATATATCTTAATAAATTAGATCTTTTCCTTGGATTGTTTAAACCGTTAGTGTTTAAGGATAAAATAGTCAAGTCCATTCTCAGTATTTAACTTTACATCATATTTGTTTTGTATTATATTTTGTAGTACCATACCAAATGTAAAATGTGTAACTACTGTGTTAATAATTCTCATTGTAGTCGATATTTTAATTTTGGTCAAATAACTTAAAATAGAGTTTAGTTCAGGCCAATAAAAAAAAGAAAAAAGAAAAATGCCAAAATTACTTGTATAACAACAAGTATATAAATATTTTTGTAAACCCTCTAATGTACATGAAGTGAAATACACTTCCAATCTGCTAGATGAGAAGAAATCTAACAGATTGCCTACCATATCTTCCCTCATGAAAAAAGAAAGAAAAAAAAACTAACCTCTTTGGAGCTCCAGTACACCTTTTCTCTTATCTTGGAGATTTAACAATATTAGTTATTATTTTCCCTATATAACTATTAATAATTAATTAACATAATGTATGGAAATGAGTATTGATTTGGTAATACAATTTAATTTTAGATTAGATTAGATTTCTTTTTCAGAATATAATCATCCTATCATGCACTACTTAAACATTCATAAAGTAAAATCTCATTTATAACACAGTAAATGTTGCTTAACATTAGTTATCTTTAGGCTTAAGTAGTATATATACATATTAATAGTCTCCAGTATTCTGATATGACTGATATACTAATGATTATGTCAGATAAACACTCTCCTACATACTAAAAATATATTATAACTGAGTGAAGTAGATTTAGAAATGTATCAGTAAGTGAAAATAAATACGGACAAGTCTATTCAGAACACTTTAATCATACTACAAAATGATGTAGTCCATAGAATGTACCCTTAGAGTTGTGTTCACTAGAGATGATAATGTAAATATGTTTGAGTGAACAATACATGTCATAAATCTTTATGTATCACTCACATGTTTTTAATTAGAGACAAATGGAAGCATAACCTGATTCAGTTTATTTTATGTCCACCCATGAATGTAGTTGTGACAAATTAAAAGAAAAAATGAAGAAAGACAACATTAGACCACACTGATCACTCAGTGATGATGAAACAGAAGCAATTTGCCCTGATAAGTGGCCATGTGGGTGAGCAATTTATAAACTTCTTAATACTAATGCATAGTTATAATATCAATTCATATTATGAGAACATCATCACAAAATATTGAACAAAATGCTAGTCAAGAGAGAGCATTACTGAAGCTGTTCTGCACAGCCACAGTTCCTTAGAACCTTTATAATAGAGTGTTTATCAAAGACTGTGTCATGCAGCAAGATACAAGAGTAGGCAGGCTCCCTTCTTTGTTATTAAATTGTTAAAAGTAATGACACTCTAAAAAATACATAACCTATTAAGCTGAACAGTACCTTAAGAAATCTCTATCTCATATCTATTTAATTAGTGTTCTACTTGAATTTCTCATCAAGAATTACAATAGTACTTGCATATTATCGCAAACACATTTGTTAAAGATTTGCTATATGCAGTGTTGCTTTTTTAAGTGTCCTGGTCTGTTTACTGTGGATGCATCCATGAAGATTGCCCTTCTAGATAACTCCTGGCAAGATGTTTAATTATTTTTATATAATATCTGCAAATGCTGACATGCGTCAAACTTCTTTACCATTTCACACTGGAATTCTGATAAAAAAATAAGGGAATGCCCAGGTTAAATTATTGCTGTTTTAACATTACTTGTTGAAATGACATTTTGTAATAGCATCAGCTTTCTGAAAGATACAGCATTCGAAACTCATATGTACGTTATAATTCGGTGTCTTAATCCCTGAATGACTTGCCAAATACCCTTGCTAGAAAATCACATGTTTTATGAGGAACAGACAAACCATGAGACCAAAAAAAATCTGGACATTCTGCTATATTCTGGATGGTTGATAAACATGGACACAATTCAGGAGGTTGTCTGAGAAAGTAAAGCACTTTTAATTTCAACCCATCGGTAGTGGTGGCCGTGCTGTTTGCAGCACCGAGTGAATCCACCCCCCCAGCTTAGAAAGTACAGTATTACTCAGACAACCAAAACAATGTAGCTGAGAAGACTTGGCTCTTGTCGTTTGAGGCTTAAGTAAAATGTGATCCTAAAACAAAAGACCTTCTCTGTTCTGCTCAGCTCACATTTGCACCAGAGGAGCTAACCTTTAAGCTTCTTGAGAACTCCTTTCTTGTACATACACACAGACACACACAGACACACACACACACACACACACACACACACACAAAACAAAAAAAAACGGTACTTATGCATTATCGGTTACAAATGTGGTTGCGATAATACGTAAATACCATTACAATTTACAAATCTGTCTTATCTTACTACTTGAAGAAATAGCAAAAGTAGCCCATGAAGACATTTTCTCATGGCCCCTTTACTTTAAAGAAATAAAGATGAAATTTCAAGGTGAACTCATTTTACCAACCATCTCACTAAGAAACTGATAACCTTATTATTTAAACAGTTGTCAATATTCAGTAAAAATATCACCTGCATAATAGTCAGCTATACAACTAATGTCTGAGGGATTAGAGGTAGTTTATGTTATAAATTCCTGCCTTAACCAGATATGTAGCATACAGAATATCTTTTGGGATTTGCGTTTCTTAGGAACCTATGTCTGTAAATGTGTAATTCAAACAATTCTTGATAGAATGAATGACATCTAAACTACTTTATGATGCTAATTTATGTGCAATTTTACTATAGGTTTCCCAGTACTTCCCTGTCATCAAGGCAACTCCCACAATACATCAACAGGCACTCGCAAGACTGTCTGAGATGCCAATCTTATGAGTTATAGAACCATGACTTAAAGTTTTGCTGGGAATAAATCAACTGTTCATCACAGAAAATAAGTACACATGCCCACACAATTTAGTAGTGCAGTTAAACAACTACTTGCATGTTGGTGTAAGAATTTTGGCTAATTACCAGCATCTTTGCCACTTTACTGAAAGTTGAACCCCACTTACCAAAGATTAGAAAGCATTAAAGGGTGAGGAGAGCAATCAGTAATTTACTATTTACTGTATTCACTATTTATTTGGTCACTACTTAATCAATTCAATTGAACATGTATAGGCAGTGTGAGCAGAGGAAAATAACAACACTGCACAGTACAGGGTTTACTATGTTATCTAATAAAGTAATGTGCACATTATATTCAAATAAGCAGGAGTTATAAGTACAAGGTAATAAGTCCCTTTGTGGCTTCTGAAATTAGATGATTTCTGTTACTAGGTTAATAAAGTATTCAGTATAATATGTCTAAAACCTGTCTTAATTTTACTTATTATGTGCACAGAAATATGTCACAACTGCAGCTGTTGTGTGCATCTCACACACATATTTTCCTATTTACACTTGCAATGCTGTAACAGATGCTTACAAAACTATCAGACATGTCATTTTACTGGATCACCATAGCATAGTGTATCTTATAGCCTAGGTAGGAATAATTCATAAGTAAGAAAGGACTGTGTTTACTTCAAGTGTAACAATGTAGTCTGTAATGCTTCTATTACTTTTTCAATTGGATATTATTCAATGTTAATATAAATTCTTCTTTTTTGTGTTACCTACATGAAAAACAGCTATTCTGTCACTGATTTCACACCTATTATTTTTATTTATTTAGAAGAAGTCAGGGTTTGTAGATTTCAATAATCCAAAGACCATGTTAAATGAGCTTAAAATATACTGCTTGTGCAACTGATATCACACTACAAGCGCTACCTTAACAACAGACAAGCAGGGGATTCCTTAACTGACTATTTCCACCTTAAATCTTTCGTAGCAGACAAGGGAAGCTCTAACTAGTGCAGGAGAATGTTTCAAATAACAGCATTGTCAGAACCCAGTAACAGAACTCTGTTTATAGTGACTCTGTTTTTTTCCACATTTAAAAAATGAATATCTGTTACTTTTAAAATGGGAATTTGAAGTGTAGTGGTCAGTAAGCCACAGAAACTATGATTAAAAATGTTCAATTCCTATTATGCAACAATGAGGTGAACTAAATATACTATTAATAAAAAGGGAGATGAGGAAAAAAACATTTGTGTATATGTTGTCTCTGTTCTTCCTTTACATATAACTAATTCCACTAAAGTGAAAAATAACATTTGAATCAGGTTTTCCTCACTGCCTATTAATGAGATGTAATTATATCTTTAGAAGTCACTCTAAGTTATAAAACCATTTAACATTATCAGACACAACCACTAGACTTGTGATGAGTATGTTGCATAAAGTATAAGTTTAAGAAAAAGTATAAATGTCTCAGAGTATAATAGGCAATATAATAGATAAAATACATACATTCTGAGGTAAAGTCCAGAAGTCTATATCTTTGTTGATTCTTTGAGAGATTTGGAAGACTGTGTAGTTTTAGAATCAGTTCTTTGGTTATTTTTCCTTACATCAGACCAAGTATTTTTTTCTGGAGATCTTTTCAAGTTGGTGGAAACAGTCCAGTCCATTTCTTCAGGAACTGTGATGATATTATTATTCTTGATGAAGGTAGAAGCTTCTTCAATGTTGTTAAAAGTTCTCAAGTCATTTGAATAGAAAATTCTGATTCTAGCAGGATATACCATCTGCGATTTTATTTTATTTTGTTTGAGAAGTTTCACTAATGGCCACTTTTATTCCTTGTTTCTAACACTTTTGCAGAATAATCATTGTCGGATCTGATCTGACTCTGTTTATATGTTATGGGACTTTTTCTCCAGGCTATTCTTTTAAAATGAGCTCTTTATCCAAGAAGGACAGGAACCTTACCACAATTGATCTTGGTGGTGTATTAGGTGAAGAGGGTATAGATTTTCCTATGGCTCTGTGAGCTCTTTCTATTCCATTTGATAATCCCTCTTTTAAATCAAGCACTTAAAGAAACCAGGAATTCAAAAAGCTGATGATGTCTTCTCCCTCAGTTTTTTCTGGAAGGCCAAATATTCTTATATTAGTTCTTCACTCCCTAGTCTCTAAATCGTCCACTTTATTAAGTAGCCAGCTATTTTGGTGAAGTACGAATTCTGTCTGATTTTCCTTTTCTTTGAGTCTTCCATCTATGTCATTAATGATGTCTCCAAATCAAGTAATTTACTTTGTTGTTGCTGCAGTATTTCTTTTAGTACATCTGTTTGCTTTTGGCAATTTTCCTTGAGACTTTCCAAATTATCAGTGAATCTATCCATTTTCAACGACAGTTCATGTAATGTGGAAGACATCAGTTGTATCTCCTTCTTCAGAGTGGTTTCTGAGTGAGAATTCTTTAAACTGGCCATTACCAAACAACAGTGGTGTTCTCCAGAATATTTTGACAGAAAAAAACTCAATATTTCTTGAAATTTGATAGAATTGTAGTTCTTAAGTTCCTTAATATTTTTTTTTCTATTTCTGGTTAATGAAAATAATTGCTTTCCCTGTTTTCTAGTACTGTTTTGTGGAGCTCTAAAAAATGCTGCTTATCTGTTTGCCATCTAGGCTCCGCCCCCTGTAACCTTAGATTTCTAATTAAATAAAATGTATATTAAAATAATAGTCACAGTATGTTATTTCAGTTCTCTTTTACTCATATACACAGTATCCAGTCACAGTAAAATATTCAATTTGCTTCACACAAATACACACTATCCCTGTAAAGCTACTCACATATTTGATTGCCAGCCAGTATATAAAAATGTTTTATTTACTAACCACTCTGTTTCTATTTTCACTGTACCATTACATTTCACTATTCAAAATTTGTGGGATTTTTCTTCTTTGTCATCATACCCACTGTCTACTTAAAAGTGCCTTAAAGACTTTTTGATTCATTCCTGAGATTGTGGATGAAACTGCGCAGAAAATATGGATGTTTAGTGGTGCACAGCACCACTCCCATAGGGTGCCATAACTTTTGCTGCTTTGAACAGTGGAGCTGTGGCTGTTTGACTGGGAAGAAAATAAAAATAAACATTAGACAAGCACCCTAAGCATCCATCCAGTTTGTATCTGCTTAAAGCAGCTCCCCATTGCAATGTCAGCCCTCAAAATGCTGAGTGTCAACAAACTGGAAACAAAAGATCAAAAACACAAGAGAAGAATGAATCTAGAAAACCACTCTTCTCCTTTAAACTTCTTTTTGCAGGGAGGAAAGGCCCCCCACCGTACTCCCCCACATCCCCCAAACTTATATGGCTCTACTTTTCTTTACTGAAATTTCACCATCTCAAAAAAGAAAAGTAAAGTCCCACTTCTGCGACAGTGCACTACATCGAAAGTGCACTTTCGGGAAAGCCAATTCACCGAATCGGAAAAAAAATTACTCTGAACACTGTTTTGCAAGGGGGCAAGCCCTCCTGCACCCCCATGTGGGGGGCTGTGCCCCTCATCCCCCCTACTTAAATATACTCACTCCAAGATCGCACTACAATGAGGAAAAGGATATATTTCCTTATCTCCACTGTAACGTGCTTCGGCAAATCATCTTTTGTGAAAGTGCACTTCTAATGTAGTGCACCTTCACTTAAGTGGGTTCGACCTTCTGTTTCAAGACCCGTATATATATATATATATATATATATATATATATACCAACACCAAGAGTGCCACACTTCAGAAAAGGGAATATTCAGAGAAATGGCCATCTCAGACTTAGTCTATGTAAGTCCATTCTTTCGTCCATTCACTCTCTGTATTTTGGGACTCACTTTAGTAGGTTCCAACATTTCAAATGGTTACTACCTAAGGCTGGACATGGTTACACTTATTACAATTCAGAACTCCAGGTACACTTTCATTTTTTTTTAAATCATTATTGATCTTTCACCCAAAGTTTAAAGAACATATGTACAAAACATCATAATACAAGCCATATCCATTGCATAATTAAAAAACGTAATTAGTATTTAACTATCTTTTGAGTTTTTCAATCCATGACCTTATCATAGATTATAATCCTATTGTGATGCAACTAGTAAGCCTGCAAACTATACCAGGCTTATGAAAAGAGAAAACAACATGGTTATAAATACTGTTAAGTCTGATCATCAGCATTTCTGTATGTTTGCAGCATCATGTAAATACAAGACAAATGGAAAATTGCAAGTTTCACACTGTTTAAAAATATAGTAACGTTTGTAGGTAACATATGATGTAACCAATATGTCGAACATGTGGAGGAATGGAGTAAGATCACAGGATGTGTGAAGAAATTTATTAAATCCAGGGATGAGAATCTGTTAACAGTTATATACAGCTCATTAATAAAGCCAATAACTGAATATGGATGCCTATGCTGGTACTCATTTATAAAAAAAAAAAGAATTGGATGATATTAGAGGAAGAAAGATATAGGGTAGATTTAATAATTAATGTGCAAGTGATATACTGCTGTTCAGGGACAAGCTATGCAACAGTAATTTGTTCTCTATAACTTACAGACAGTGAAGAGGTGACTTAATATGATAAGATGATTTTATAAAGCAGTAAAAGATTCCTTTTTGTGGGAATGCTTATGTTTAAAGAAGGATGCAAGATTAAGTTTAAGGCTGTTGCAATCTTAGAATACAACACCAGAACCACTAACTAATGAATGAAAATAACACTGGTTGAAAGGAATTATCTTTCATACCATGCAAAAGTCTGTGAAAGTCCGTCCTCCTTTAAGCCTGCCTGGAAGAATATTTTCATAGTGATTGCTATGACTCCTAGGTGAGTAAAAAGTGAAAGTTACCTGTGCCCCTGTTACATTGTATTTTACTGGGCCTACTTGATATTATCAAAACCATACATCACTGAACTGCAAAAGATGAGACGACTTTGCCAAAGACTCAATTTTTCGAATGTGCATATCACCAGAGTTTTACTCCAGGAAAGGAGACACTTGGCCACCACGGGGAAATTTGCCCTCTTCCCCACTTTAGTGCAATCTTGGAATTGGTATAATTAATTGGGGGGGGGGCATAGGAGGCAAAGCCTGCCCACTTGGGTGGGTTTGACATGCTCCAGTGTGTTTGCTTTTACCTGGTGGCCAAGTGTCTTCTTTCCTGGAGTAAATCTCCGATGATGTGCACATTCAAAAAATTGAGTCTTCGGCAAAGTTGTCTCATATTTTTGCAGTTCAGTGAAGTGGGTTTTCGATGACATCAAGTAGACCAGTTTTACCACATACTTAACATTCAGTCATGAGGACATCCTCCTATGTAATTTTGATCGTACACTAAAATTTACTGCAAAATGTCTTCCTGTTCTTCTCTTGTTTACTTATATAAAAGTATAAACATAACAAATATGACTACATCTGAATGAAATAGAATCTTTAATGCATTTTCACATTTTCTTGCTATGCTTGACCATACTGCATTCAACCCATTCCACCATTTTTCAGTCTTGAATAATTATTGTAAATCTGGTACTTCCCACAAACTTCAAGACCTTCAATCAGTGTACAAGCAATGCATACCTGATTTATTCACCAAGACAATATAATCCTGAAAAACAAACCCAGACCTCCTCTTTCACTCCCTTCTTTATATCTCAGCTTTTAATAAGGTCTTTTCATTCTACTCATCTTCTTTCTTTTTGAAAGATGTCTATATTTAATTTCATATGCAGTAATAAGTAGCTCATATTTCTCAAAACAAACTACTTCTAATGTAAATTCCAAGTCACTCTCCAGTCCATCAAAACCTCATCCCACAAAAAACACTAGATGCAGCTATCATATTTGAAATATTCACTTTACACCAGAGGCATACGTAGCTGAAGTAGTGCCCTGTGCCGGTCCCGCAAACTAGCTCCTTACTCCTCAGCTCTTCAAGTGAAGACTTCTCCAAACTGCACAAACTGCACATAACTACAGTACCCAATCCACAGGCCAATCATACAGTACCAAATAATCAATGCCCTCAGTGTCCTCGACACTTCATATTACTGTAGGACACCAATTTGCTTACTAAATAATGTAGCCAATCATAATCCACAAAATCTATACTTCCCCCAGCCCTCAATGCAAGGCTACAAAAAAAAAAAAAAAGAATTTTACTACAGAAATATAGCCAATCCACATAGCTTAACTCTTCCAGTAAAAAACAAATGTCAAATTCAAGTGTCTTTCTGTAAAGGCATTTCAGTACAGTAAAAAAGTTCAAGCCTGCCTGTTGACTATAACTCCAACACTTCATGCAAAGGGCAACTGCCCCCTTTGTCCCACCCTTGCTACACTACTGATTTACACCACACAGTACTTGTAACTATCACATCTATGGAGCCTTCCAAGAGCATATGCTCCTTCTACTTCTGTCCAATAAATACTCTACTCCACCCTTCAGAATAGTCACCAGGGGAAAGCCTGCTTCAAGGCAAAGACCAGTCATATGTGAATAACTCCACAAGTCTGTAACAGCCTTTCATCCATTTTGCTTTGATGCTACTACTGCACAACTGGCTTAAACTACTACATACTTTAGTCCTTCATATCCAAAAATCAGGCAAATGAAACAGACATCCTTCTGGTGCTTCCAGACAGTGCAAAGAAAGCTTCTTTCTCCTCTAGTTTATTTATTGACATTTAATTATTAGGAAGGGCTGACTAGGTAGAAGCCCATTTTCAGTGGAGGCCTGGGGAGAAAAGCTCCAAAATATTATAAAACATTTTAAGAACAATAATTTTACAACTTCAAAAATAAAATAAAAGCATTTGCAGTTTAAATAATTATAACAAATTAGAATATAAAAAACATTGGTTAATCGATACAAGTTATATGACAATCATTTAATATTTAGACAAATTTTAGACAGTTTGCAGAGAAATTTAAAATAAGTTAGTCTAACACAAACGGGAATTGCAATATGAAGTGAGGAAAAACAGGCTTATGGTATATTTAGAGAAAAAGTCAAAAAAAAAAAAAAAAAAAAATCTTGTTTTCCGGCCTTACTGAACTAGAATAGTCCAGTCTTCAGAGTTTGCTGATCTCTGGGCTTTGTCTTGGTTCCTGTGCTATTCCATATCCTTATTTGGATAAAAGGAAGCGTCTTTGTTCACCAGTGGGAGTGGGGAGCACTGAGCGGCCTATTTGTCTCTAGAGGAGTGGTTCCAGCCAGAAACTTGTAGTCTATTGGCCATTTTGGGTCAATTCCTAGCTCTTTTCAGCCCCCTGTAATAAAGCCCGCTTTAGCGTGCTTTTTCGCTTGTATTCAACTCAGCACAGCACCTCGTGGTGTCCTGCAGAGTTCTACAAGCAGCAGAGAGCAAAAGAGTGACTTTTTCCTGATTTAAGTATTTTTTTCTGGCTTTTGATTATTTACTGCTTAGCGACTGCATTTTCGCCTGTTTATACAGCTCTGCATTCTATTTAAACTGTTTTGTGTTGATTAACTGTTTTGCACTTTTAAAAAAGTTATTTGTTGCTTAATTTTACCTGTAGGCTAACACACTCAAGTGTGCTAGCCGTTTAAAAGCATTTATAGCATTTACTGTCTGTTTTTCCTCTGTTTTCTGCAAAAAAAAAAAAAAAAAAAAATCTTGTTTTCCCACCTTACTGAACTAGAATAGTCCAGTCTTCAGAGTTTGCTGATCTCTGGGCATTGGCTTGGTTCCTGTGCTATTCCATATCCTTGTTTGGATAGAGGGAGGCTTCTTTGTTTGCCGGTGGGAGTGGGGAGCACTGAGCAGCCTGTTTGTCCCTGGAGCAGTGGTTCCAGCCAGAAACTTGTAGTCTATTGGCCATTTTGGGTCAATTCCTAGCTCTTTTCAACCCCCTGCTATAAAGCCCGCTTTAGCGTGCTTTTGCGTGATTTAGTGCGGAGTTGCCCATAGAGCACCATCGGGCAGCGCCGGTTAAACAGGGTTAAACTATTTCTGGCTCCATAAAGTCTGCTCTTCAGTTTTTCCCTTGGAACTTCTCTACTTGCAATCTAAACAGTCTATTCTCTATCTCAAAAGCTCAGCACTTGCTCCTAAAGCATTTTTATATAGGTAAAGTACTTATATACTAAACAAAGTACTACATTAGCCTAGAATCCTCTTGAGTACCCATTTCCCTATAGGTCCCTTCTGACTCAGTTACACAGCAAACTTTTTCACTTTTTCTAGCATGTCGAAGGGTCAGTTGCTAGCATCCTCTCCTGTTCAGCTGGTGAATCTGGGCATCTTGAGGCAATGTTACAATTGCCTCATGTACACAGACAACCCACTCCTTCTCCCACAAAACACAAATACATGTGAGAGATGCAACTATATAGCCAAACTGGAGGCTGAGCTCTCTCAACTCAGGACTGGCAAGACCAGACAGGAGGAGAAGGAAACCACGCACACCACAAACCCAGTTTCACATAGAACTATCACAACTGCAAAACAAACACATAAACACACAAAGACATACTCAGAGGCACTGATCAAAAATCTACCAAAACTACAGAGGCCTCCAAAGCAGACACCCAAGCAACTGCCACCTCAAGACATAAGACATGCAACACATAGTTCTCAAAGTCAGTGTGCTAAACAGTCACAGCCCTTAAGGCCAAACACAATGCCAGACACACTTGTTATAGGTGACTCCATAGTCAGACACACTGACGTCCCACTCACCAGACTGAACAAGGAAAGATCACAGTAAGCTGCCTGTCAGGCGCTAGAATCCGCCACATAACACAAGCACTCAGGTCACTCCACAGCAAGTACAAGTATGACTCAGTCATTGTCCATGCCTGTGTGAACGACCTGAGACGTACCTCCCTGGACTACATGAAAAGAGACATAGAGGAGCTCTCAGATTATGTAGCCCAGGCCGGTATGACCCTGACCCTGAGCAGTATCCTACCCTCACCAAGAATGATGCCACAATACAGAGACAAAATGATCAGCTTTAATAATTGGCTTAATTACTGGTGTCATTCTAAGGGGATCCAATGTCTCTCTGCCTGGGATGACATGCTTGACAAGCCACGCTGCTTCGCAAGGGACGGCTTGCACCTGTCACCCCTGGGCTTCCGGATATTGGCAAGGATCTTGCCACCTCCATAGTGCCTTTTTTAGGCAAGGCTCAAATGATAAACCTACCACCCTAGAAAACAAAATGGAGAAAAACTAAGGGTAATACTGCTCAATGCCAGAAGTCTAAACCTCAAGATGCACACCCTCGAAGCCCTCCTCAGTATGGAGAACATCGATGTCTGTGCTGTGACTGAAACCTGGTTCAAGGCTCCTGAGAGCACCCCAGCACTATCAGGTTATACCTCATATCATGCGTTCCGGCCCCAAAATCTGGACCGAACCACAAAAGGAGGAGTATCCATGTTCATAAAGGATACCCACACCTCCAGGTTAGTGGCAACGCAAGCATCGGAGACCATCCAGGTGCAATTAACCATAGGTAAAACTGCTCTACAGTTTGTAACATGCTACAGACCACCTTCTCAAACTCAGGAAACCCACACAGCCTTCCTGAAGACACTGGAGAGTATGAATGTCTCTCCAAACACCATCATATTGGGTGACTTCAACTACCCAAACATAGACTGGGAACATTACTCAAGACCCAACACCCTAGCCCAAAGGTTCCTGGAGTTCATAAACTCAAATGCTATGGAACAACTAGTCACCATTCCCACAAGAGGAGAAAATATACTAGACCTGATCATCACAAACATGGGGACAAAATGCTCCACACCGGAAGTATATCCCTCATTGGTGAGATCAGACCATAAATTAATCTCATTGGAGATCCACATCCCGTCCCCACCCCCAGCAAAAAAGACCACAGTGAAGAACTTCTCAAAAGCAAACTTCACACTTCTTAAGACTGGAGTGGTATCCTTCAAGGCCCCCGAGCCAGTGGAAACCACAACCCACGCTGCTGAAACCCTTACAAATGCCTTCTACGAGCACCTCCAGGAATGTATGGATCAAGCAATCCCTAATAAAATCAAGACCCTTTCCACCAAAGGCAGGCGCCCGGCCTGGTGGACCCCAGCCATAAACAAACTCTACAACAAGAGGAGAAAGCTACTACATGACAGAGCAAAATCCCTAAAAGGGAAGGCATATCTGATCAATACTAGCAAAAAACTACGATCACTCATAAAATCATCCAAGGCCAACTTTGAGAGAAAAATCGCTAATGACACAAAAGACAATCATAAGGCCTTCTTTAGCTATGTTAGAAACCTGGGTGGAAACTCCCAGATATGCTCAGTATTAGTCCAAAATGATAAAAAAATCACTGAACCCACAGACATTGCCAACATACTGGCAGACAGGTTCAGTGCAAATTTCTCCCCCCCCCCCCCAAAGCCGAACTATCTATCCCACCAACATCTAGCCTCCCAAACATCTCAGATGCCCAGGTGAGAGCTGCTCTCTCTAAAGCAAAAAACACAGCATCAATGGGACCGGACGGTGTCCCCAGCTGTGTGCTACACGAACTCAATGAGGAACTAAACCCACACATAAGGCTGCTGTTTAATCTTAGCCTTACTACAGGATACGTACCCAAAGAATGGCGTACGGCAACTGTGGTCCCAATCCACAAAGGCGGTGCTTCTACGGACCCTGGAAAGTACCACCCCATAAGCTTGACGAGCCTTGTCTGCAAAGCTATGGAGAGGATCATAATGGAACTCATAAATAAAGACATTGGGGACCTACAGACACTGGATCCTACCCAATTTGGCTTTGTCAAGGGCAGAGCCTGCCTCTTGAACTTGGTCGACTTTTTCGAAACAGTCACTAAGGCCATTGATGAGGGTAAGGCAGTTCACACAGCCTACCTTGACCTAGCAAAAGCGTTCGACACAATACCCCACTCGGGCATCATAGAAAAGCTCACCAGCTTAGATGTAAACCCATATGTCACAAGATGGGTTGCAAACTGGCTCAAGGACAGAACACACAGGGTTAGAGTTGCTGGTGCTATGTCAGACTCTAAGCCGGTCACGGCGGTGTCCCACAGGGCTCAGTCCTGGGCCCCTCTTGTTCGGCATTTATTTTTCTGAAGTGCAGGCAAACATACGGGGATTGTGGCTGACAAAATTTGCAGATGACTGCAAACTGGGCACCATAATTGACACTCCATCAGACACACACATCCTCCAGAGAGGTCTCATAGAAATGGGTAACTGGTGCCAGAGCCATGGCCTTAAGCTAAATGCCAAAAAATGTATAGTCATACCCTTTGGGAAAAACAAGGTAACCCCTAATTACCACATAGGTGGTAATCCATTAAACACGGAAGAAGTTATCAGGGACCTGGGGACCCAAGTTGACAGTAACCTCTCTTTTGACACTCACATTGCCAAAGTGGTTAGGAAGACCTTCTACATTGCCCACCTGATCATGAAGGGATTCACATCCAGATCAGGAGAGGTCATTGTACCCCTGTACTCTTCACTTATCAGACCAATGATTGAGTACAACGCCCCATTCGGAATGTACCTTACCCGACACCTGCAGCAGTTGGAAAGACCCCAAACGTTCCTCACCAAAAGGATAAAGGGGCTCAAACATATGTCATACGATGCCCGACTGAAGAAACTCCAGCTCTATTCAGTCGCATACCGTCTGCTCAAAGGTGATCTGTGCCTGACATACAAGGCCATGTCCAACCCGGAATTAATGGACATGCTCCACCTCAAAAAATCCAAATCCACCAGAGCCACGAGAGCAAGAGACTTAAACCTCAACATGGATATAAATAGGACGTGCTGGAGGGACAGATTCATCACCCAGAGACTCCCTACACTATGGAACAGAATCCCAGTCCATGTGAGGCAGAGCCCCTCACTGACTCTGTTCAAGAGAAATCTTGACGAGTGGATGGGAGATCGTAGGTTTACCCCGGGAATCATCTCTGTGTCACTGCTGGACAGAGGCACAGCAAACTAATGGGTATAGTATTCTCATCCTAAGGGGTGGCGAAAGCCACACACACTCTGGCTAGGCTTATAAATGCCCTAGGGCAGATAGCCTAGTATGAACCTATGAACCTATGAACCTATGAAGAGAATTTGATAGAAGTAAGAAAGTGAAAAAGGGAGAGTAAGGAGGTATAAGGAATTAAAAGGTACTTGTTTACATTTGGTGATATAGTTTATCCTGGTTTTGTTATTTAAAAAAACTCTCAAGTTCCATCTATTTGGCTAAATCCATTTAGGCCTCAGTCATTCTTACCATTCTCATAAAATGTATCCATCTTAAATTTATACATAAACATTTCCAGACATTGTATTAGTAGTATTATGCCGTAACATGTTTTACTACCATTGTATGTCAATACTGAGCAGAGCAAGACACATTAAAATTAATTACAGCAATGTACATATATTCACATTTTTCTACAAAGAGAGTAACATCTTGTAATTAAGAATTACTCATTTTTCTTACCATAAAACATGCATAATCATAACTGCAGCATATAAAACTCACTAATTAAGCACTAAAATCAGAAAAAAAGACAGGCCTGTTGCATATCCCTCTGATACCAAAGAGGTGCAACAAGCTTTCTTATGCATGTCAACACTGTTAAGCTCTAATCTTGCTCCAGAGCCTAAACATTAACCACCAAAGAAATCCAGTGAGAAGCTAAAGCAGAACACAAGACAGTGGGAGAATAAAATTGAATATAGAGAATTAATATGGCAGATTAGTCTTGATGCCTTTATGCCACCTGGCTTAAATGAACATATCTATTTACTTTGTCCTTAAGACAAGGGCTGCCAAATTATAAAGTATACTAGTTCATTGCTCTTGTGTAGAATTATTAGGTTGACTGACAAACATCTTTTTAATTTTTATATACTTTGAACTTAGTTTTTATACATAGTTTTTAGTTTGTGTGCGTACAATTTGGGAAATATATTCACAGGTATTTAACAAAAGGATCTTTTAGGAAGTTTCAACTAATTCTTTTTGCTTTCTTTTTTAATGGATAGATTGACTAATTAATTGTTACTTGATGTATACTTAAATCATGTGCTGTTTTTTATACAACAGTTCTGATGAAGTCCAGAGTTGAGGGGATGAAAGTGCTTACCACTTCTTGAATTTACTGTAAATTCTTGGATAACATTTTTATTGTATGGTGGGGGAGACCACAGGATATGGATATTTTCTTGGAAAACATTGCAGGAACAACCACTTTTCTAAAATTTACTAACAACCTTTCTTCCTCATCTACTCATTTTTTGGATGTGACCATTGCCTTTGAAAAGAATAGGCTTGTGTTCCCTACTTACATAAAGGATATTTCTCTGATTCATACTTACATTACAAAAGCTGTCACCCATAGTTGTGCAAGAAAACACTTGTGAAGGGACAATTTATTAGGGCAGCAAGAATGACTTTGGAACATGAAGCATTTTTGGAAGAAATAAATAGAATGAACTGTATGCTTTTAGAGAGGGGATATCCAAAGGAATTACTTAATAACATCCAAGCTGAAGTGCTAAGGGACAGAGGGTTTAAATATATTCCATTATTAGGTAACCCTTTAAGGATAGGCAGGTAGGGTGATGTGTAACAATATATAGAACTTTCAGGATTATATGGCTATCAAATATAATGAGATTAGCCCATTGGTAAGAAATATTATTAGAAACAACTGGTCCATTTTAAAGGTAGATGAAGAAATTTTTAAAATTATTGGTGGGGTACCCAGTTTATTTTGAAGGTAGACGGTAATATTAAAATAATTTTAGAGAAGGAAAAAGGTGACTGAGATGACAAAATGTGGGAGATGCAAATTTTGTAATTATATTTTTGATAAGGGAACTATTACTGTAGACAATTATTACTGAAGAAATGTCAGCCTTCAGAGGTAACTGTGAAACTAAAAGGTTAGTTTACATAACAATGTGTGAGCAATGCAAGTTGTTTTACATGGGTAAAACTGAAAGAAAATTGGGAAAAAGGATATATGAACACTTACACAACACTAAAACATGGAATACAAACAATGCCTTAATATAAACATTGGTGAAGGTTTTGTAAAATTCAGATTTGGCATTCTTGAAAATTTTGTTTAAATATCAGAAGGGGACAGTGAGACAACAGAATTGAATACAGACAATTAATATGGCAAATTCTGTTCAATACATACATATACACACATATACATAAATACATATACATATACAGACACACACACACACACACACACATATATATATATATATATATATATATATATATATATATATGGGTCTAGGACCGTCTACCGAAAGACTGTTTCACCAAAAGTGAAACAGGCTGTCACAGTTTCGCGAAAGCACTTTTTAATGAAAAAAGTGCTTTCGCTAAACTTTTGTAAAAGTACAGGGAATCGGGGAAGTGGTAGTGGGCGATGTGACGGATCCACACAGTCTACCAGTTTTTGCTATGCCTCGAGCCACATATCACTGTGTATGTTTAATTATTGCTAGATTGATTATTGCTAGTGCCTGATATGCCACTACCTCACTATATGCTGCTAATACTGAAACAATACAATATGCTTAAGAGCAGGCCTTGCTCACTGATTACTGGTATCATTGAACTTTTGTTAACCCATAAGTTGTTTATCAGCTTAAAAGATGTTTACCAGAATGTGGGGATTTCAAAGAGGAACTATATCACAAAATTGTGAGCTAACTGTTCCCTGAAAAAGGGAAGTAGGGCACAAGACCAGACATTACTAGACTTGTTTACAACTTAGGAAATGATCTGTAATTTTCTAAAATATTCCATCAGCTCATGATGAGCCTGTAATGTCAGATCTTTCTACAATATTCTGCCAACTCAAAAAAAAGACTATAAAAGCTCAAAGGCTAAGATGAAAATCTTCATCAGCATCCGGATTTGATCACAGCACCAGCCTGAACTGAGCTTAGAGACATTTCGCCAGTGTCGGCCTTGCCTTGACTGAACAGATAGCTGCACTGGATAGGATTTGAAGTTTCCCTATCAGTGGCAAAGATGATTTTGTTTATGCATATGCTTGTAAGTACATGATTTATTAGTTTTTGTTTATTTAGTTTTAGCCTTACTGTACTTTAAGAAAAGTCTTGCTTAATAAATTAATAAGTTAAGTTTGAGCCTTGGTGTTTTGTGTCATTTCTATTCCTGTATTAACCTCAGATTTTGAAGTAACGGACAGATACACTTGGCATAGTCGGCCGGATCTGGGGTTTGCAGTAGAGATGTCACAACAACAACCAATGTTTTTTCCTTTAAAACACCTAGGTATAGGTAAGAAGGATGTTGCATTAAGCACTCCAAATAAGTTGGGTGTTGATGCTATTTTGACAGCATTATTTGGGAAGTGGGATCCTCTTGCTAAGGTATTGAGTCAAGTTTCTCCTCCTCCTTCTCCAAAACCCTTGCAGGAAAGACCTAAGGCAGATCCTGATAGCCTAGCTAGAGCTTTAGAAGGGTTAAAATTGGATGATAAGGGAAAAAAGGTGAAGGAGGGGGTAGGGGCAGCCGGATGGCTGTTCTTTGAAGCAATTCAGGAATTAGACAGAGATGTAGACTCACTAAAAGAAAAAGTTTCAGAATTAGAAGAGCGATGTAAAGAACTCACACACACACACATAGATTAGATAGAGATGCCTTGGAGAAGGCAAACATGGCACTTGTTAAAGTAGGGAGGAAGCTGAGCACTGGAAATCTAATTCAGTGACTTTAGCTACTCGGATAATACAACAGCGTGAACAGAAATGGGAGAAAACAACGCCATCCACCCTCAAGGCCTCGGGTTCGTGCTTTGCTGTGTAAGGCAGAGTTTGATCCTGAGAAGTGGGAAGGTGATTTCCCCTCAACAGATGAGGGTGATAGTGATTTTGAAATAGTAAATCCTCCGTCAGTGGAGGCGCCCAGTTATTGAGAAAAAGGGACAGTGGACTGGAGGGCAGCACCACAACAATGGGTGGAGGTGCGGAGTTATACATAAGCTGAATTATTGAATATAATCCAAATCTATAAGCAAAGGCCAGGGAAACTGTTTTGGCGTGGTTTCTTCGGGTTTGGGACACAGGGGAGAAGCGGTGTCTCTAAATGCTGAAGAGATGCACCAGTGTGCATGTCTGGTGTTTCACCCACGTCTAAAGCAAATAGTAAACAATATAGATCATGGTGATTCCCAGGTGAATACACTGGTGGTGTGGTTAGCCTCGGCTTTCCGCGCTACTTGGCCAGATGCTACAGCAGTAGCTGATGAACATAAGCCTTGGAAAACAATAGCAGAGGCCATACAACAGTTAAGAGAAATGGCTATGTTGGCTGCCGTTTACTCAATGGAATTGAGGGATGGTGTATTGGTGCTTCCGAAAGGACCAGATGCACAAATTATGACTAGTAATATGAGGAGCAAATTAATCAAAATGCACCACAGTGGTGGAAGGACACCTGATGGCTGCCCTGGCAGGTGGTGTAGGTCAGCAGATATGGGACGTAATAGCCACTCTAAATCAAATGGCAGAATTAGTGGAAGAAAAAGAACAGAGAAGAGCTAGAAAGGCAAATGCGGAGAAATCAAAAGATAAATCTGGAGAAAAGGTTACGAGAAAGCAAATGTTTCTGGATCTGTTGAGGTGGGGGGTTGGAGCTGCAGAAATAGATGGGATAGCTACTGAAGAATTATATAAAAAGTGGAAGCAGAAACAAAAAGAAAAAGGTTCAAGTTCTGAAAGTAAAAAGCAAGCCCCTACAAAAAGTCCAACCAGGAGTACCACTGAAGGGAAGGTAGGATGGAATCAATTATATCCTGACATCCCTACTGATGAGGAGCTAGCACAGTGGCAAAAGGGGGAATTTAATGATGAGAGAGACTGGGGAGGGAAGGAATGGAGAACCCCGGTCGAAAAAACAGAGACAAATTGACTAGTAGGCGGGTCCCCAGTAGCTAGGGGTACAGTAAGAGCAATTACACCTGGGGACCGACGCCCTTACGTACCCCTTACCATTTTTTGGAAGGGAGGGCCACAACATGTGATGGCTCTGGTAGACACAGGATCAGAAGTAACCATTTTTGCAGGCAACTCCCGTAGATTTCGTGGACAATATGTAGAAATTGATGGTTATGGAGGGGCAAAGACACTAGGTACCAAAACCAAGATTAAGATAGCTTTTGGGGATGGTATTCCTATTTACATTGAAGCAGTGATAGCTCCAGTACCTGAACACATTTTAGGAATAGATGTGTTAAAGGGTAGAACTTTGGAAACCACTGTAGGGCCATTTAGGTTTGGAGTGCGGCATTGTTCAGTCAACGCAGTTAAGGCTGTAGTTCGAGGCAATGCTAAGTGGGAACCGCTTTGTATTCCCACGCCTAAAACAATAGTGAACATCAAACAATATCGTATCCCAGGTGGGCACGCTGAAATTACTGAGACGATCCAAGAACTGCTTCGGGTTAGCATACTTGAGCCAACAGTGAGTCCATTCAACAGTCCGGTGTGGCCAGTAAGGAAACTTGATGGATCATGGCGAATGACTGTAGATTATCGAGGTCTGAACAAGGTGGCCCCACCCTTAGCGGCAGCTGTTCCAGACATTGTTACGATCGTGGAAAGATTGTCTTCCTCTGCTGGACCATATCATGCAGTTTTGGACTTGGCAAATGCCTTCTTCTCCATTCCGATAGCAGAAGAAAGCAGAGCCCAGTTTGCTTTTACCTGGGAGGGGAGGCAGTATACCTTCCAAGTGTTACCTCAAGGATATCTGCACAGCCCTACCCTGTGTCATGGACTAGTGGCTAGAGACCTAGCCAAGTTACAGCTAGACAAAGTGACTATTTTTCATTACATTGATGACATAATGATTACTGGAGAAAAATCTGAGGTGGAGACCGCATTAAAGACTGTAGTGCAGCACCTTCAGAACAGAGGGTGGGCTATAAATGAGAATAAAACACAACAAGGGACATCAGTAAAATTCCTTGGTATGATTTGGAACGGAGCGAAAAGGGAAATTCCTGCAGCAGCACTGGAGAGTATCCAGAAAATTGCAGTCCCAAAACGAAACAGCAGGCACAGGCCTTTTGGGAGCAATGGGCTTTTCTAGAGCATTTGTACCTCATCTTGGACTGATTTTGCGACCCATTCACTATGTAACTACGGAAAAATGTGATTTTCAATGGGGTCCCAAGCAACAAACGGCTTTTGAAGAAGCAAAAAAGGCTCTACAGCAGAGCGTGGGGCTGGGCCCAGTTGATCCACAACAACCTTTTGTCCTTGAAGTAACAGTTGCCAATAATATTATGTCTTGGGGGCTGTGGCAGAAGGATGACACTGGGAAAAAGAGACCCTTGGGATTTTGGTCCAAATCCCTAACTGGAGCGCAGGTGAGATACAGCCCCCTTGAGCAGCATGTACTGGCAGTGTACACAGCATTGATTCATGTATAAGGGATAACCAAGCAACAAACAGTGACAGTTAAAATAGACTACCCAATCCAGGGGTGGTTACGAGACAATACCTTAATGAAAACCTTGATAGCACAATCTTCGACTGTACAAAAGTGGAAGTGGTATTTACAGGAAAGGGCCAACATCGTGCCTGGGGTGTCTCAGGTACAACAACAGTTGGCTGGACTGGTAATTTTGGATGATGCTGATGCGATAGAACAACAGCGATATGAGCTCCCACAGTCTCCAATAACTGAAGCATTACCATTTGATAATTTAGATGCAGAAAAACAAAAATTTGCATGGTTTACTGATGGTTCTGCCAAAATTGGATCAAATGGTAGGACCTGGACTGCAGTGGCTTATTGCCCACGAACAGAAACTGTGTTATTTGATGAAGGTACTGCCGGTTCAAATAATCAGGCAGAATTACGAGCTGTTGCCCTGGTCATCGATAGTTTATCACCGGAGGACGAAGCATACATCTATACTGACAGCTGGGCAGTTTATAAAGGACTGACGACCTGGTTACCTGCCTGGCAGCAACAGGATTGGAAGATCCATGGCAGACCTCTGTGGGGAGGTTCAGAAGATTGGCAACGGATTTGGGAAAAAGCTCAACAATGTAAAATCAGTGTTGGACATGTAGATGCCCATGCATCACTTGTAACAAATGAAAGGAGGCATAACCAGCAGGTAGATAAGATGGCCGCAGTACGTGTTACTGAAGAGAAAGTCGAAAGTGCCAGTATGGCAAGATGGGCCCATGATCGGAGTGGACATTTGGGAAGAGATGCGACGATAGAATGGGCCCGGAGGCATGATATGCAGTTAAATAAGGAAATAACTACGGATGTTATAAAACAGTGTGAAATTTGTCAAAGAAATAAACAGAAGCAACTGCAAGCAGAAGCATGCGGACACATTCACAGAGGCAGCCGCCCAGCACAAATCTGGCAAATAGACTTTATTGGTCCTTTACCACTGGATCAAAACCAGCAATACTGCCTAACGATGGTGGACACTTATTCAGGATTACTAATGGTGTCCTCATGCAAAAAGGCAAACCAGCAAGCAGTGTTAAAAGGATTGAATAAATTATGTGTGACATATGGGATTCCCGCTGAAATCCAAAGTGACCAAGGCAGCCACTTTACCGGAGCAGAGGTCCAAGAGTGGGCAAAGGAAAATGGAGTTCGATGGGTACTGCATATCCCATATCATCCCCAAGCTGCTGGTTTAATTGAAAGGTATAATGGGCTCCTTAAAGAACAAATTGAAAGAATACGAATGATGGAACATTGCGAGGCTGGGCAAAGGTACTAGAATTAGCTGTGAGTCAGCTGAATAACAGACCCGAAAGCATCAAGGAACTCCCTTGCAAATGCATATGAGTGACATTCGATCTAACTGCTGTGTTTTGAAAATAGAAAAGCTGAATCGAATGCCATATACCCTCTTCTGACAAATACTGATCAAACTCGATTCTGGCTATGTGCATTGACTGAACAAAGGGTGCCAGCACAAAATATGGCATTAGTTGAGACAGGCTGGAAACTCTTTCTCCCAGAAAATTGGCACTGGGGGCAAAAAGGGCTATTAGGTGAAAGTTGGGAGGTTTTTACATTATGGGAGCCAGAACGAGAAGTAATAGTGAAGGCTATCAATTTAGATAACAAGACACAAATGATTCAGAAAGGACAACCTTTAGTAGAAATTTGTATGCATCAAGATGCTGTTATTCTACTACAAGACTGTGATACTAAACCAAGCAAATGGCTGGGAATGAAAGTTATAGTGACCACACCCAATCAGCCAAATGAACATGGGACAGTAATTTGTGATGGACCTGGTGATACTGTTTTAGTATTACTTGATTCTGCTAAACAACCATTGTACTTTCCTCTCCATAGATTATTGCCACTGTTTGGGAAGGAGCCAACCTTTTCCGACGACAACACTTAGAGGGCCTATATAACTGTCTTGATTCTGTCCCTCTATTCAAGGGAAGATGTTGCAAATTTGACAGCTGACTGTGACTTTTATTGGAAATTGGGAGACCATTTATATGCAGTGACACGAAGCCTGCCTTAACTTGGAGCATCACTCAGACGGAAAACATTACAACTGTATGTAGACTGAACTGTGATAGACATCCTGAAAAATGTGTTTCCAACCCTTTTGGAGGTCTGTACCAAAGGTTAAACGAGTCGGGATTTTCTTTAGCTAAGTCTCCATTAGATTCCTCCTGCATAGCTGAATTTCAAAGGGAAATGACACTATGGAAACCCTATCTCCGGACTTGGAGATATATGCCATGGACAATAGTTCGACTGTATTTAATGGTTTGGGACATGTGGTAAGATATACCAGAGGATGTAAAACTGTAAGTAGCGCTAGAATTATACAACGTATTAAAATGATAGTTAACATGTCAGCAGTGGATATTACCACCAGGTATCCACATTGTAAAATTGCACAATTATGGCTAGTTGATTCTTTGCATATCAAATACAAACATTACAAATATAGAAGAAATAAAGCGATGTAACAGGTATTCTTGGTACTGCACTAGGTGCAGTCGAACAGGGACTGGATTCCTAAACAGTGTAGATATAGATACCCTCGTAGCAAGTTGAGCCGTTTGGGCACTGACCTAAATATGGCCTTTAAGCTACTAGCAGACCATGATCCCGAGTTGGGACAAAGAACTGTAGACAGTATTTTAACTCAAACTGTCTTGTGGAGGTGGATTGAACATACAAATACATATACAGAACAGATTTTAGATAACCTCACAGCAGAAGTAAATCAGACTTTTGTATTTTATCTCAGTTGGCTGCCAACCAGCAATATTTGCAATTCACTCAAACTTGGGGGCTAAAAGGCAGCCCATTGGCAAAAGGAACTGCAACTGTATCAGTGGTTAAAGCCAATAGATTTTACATGTGAAAATAAGTCTTGTATACTGATTTTTGACTATCTTGCTAGTAAAAAAGGAACAAAGCAGGTCTGTCCATTTGTTACATTGCCCTTGCAATTTGGAAATAATTGGTGGGTACCTCAAATTGAATCCACTTTAATTGATTATAATGATGTACCCGTTGATGTGACAAGTTGTGAAACCTGGCCCCAGGGGTGGGTATGCATGATAGTGAAGAGGAAGCCTCACCCATGCTTACATAATGGAACTGGGGAATGTACCTGGCACAGGTATGTAGTAAATGGTACAGACATCTACCAGTTAAATGATACCACTGTTTGTGTGATATCCTCCTGTAAATTAGCCTGGAGTGATGGAATGATCACAACTAGTGGAGCATACTGTAAAAGTAATATCCATGCAATTATTGATTTTTGTACTGGAGAATTGATTAGACTGACTAGATGGATGGATGTCACATTTAATGCTAGCATAGAACCATTACATACTTTTAAGTGGCCATCTCTAGTCCACCCGGACTTTCAACAGATTAAGCAGGAAGGTCAAACAGTGTTGCAACTGTTAAATAAAAGACTCAAAAGACAATCATAAGGCCTTCTTTAGCTATGTTAGAAACCTGGGAGGAAACTCCCAGATATGCTCAGAGCTAGTTCAAAATGATGTGAAGATTACTGATCCTACAGACATTGCCAACATACTGGCTGACAGGTTCAGTGCAAACTTCTCCCCTCCCCAAAGGAGAGATATCTATACCAAACGATTGCAGCCCCCAAACATCTCCAGCGCCCAAGTGAGAACTGCTCTCCAAAGCAAAAACACAGCATCCATGGGACCTGATGGTGTCCCCGGCTGTGTGCTCCATGAACTCAATGAGGAATTAAACCCACAGCTAGGACAGCTGTTTAATCAAAGTCTTACCTCTGGATACGTCCCCAGGGAGTGGCGCACTGCAACTGTGGTACCACTTCACAAAGGCGGTGCCTCCACCGACCCAGGAAATTACCGGCCCATTAGCTTGACAAGCCTTATCTGCAAAGCCATGGAGAGGATCATAATGGACCTCATAAATAAAGACATAGGGAATTTGCAGACTTTGGATCCAACCCAGTTTGGCTTTGTCAAAGGCAGATCATGCCTTTTAAACTTGGTTGACTTTTTCGAAACAGTCACCAAAGCCATTGATGAGGGAAAGGCAGTCCATACAGCCTACCTCGATCTGGCTAAGGCCTTCGATACAATACCCCATTCGGGTATCATTGAAAAACTCATCAGCTTAAATGTCAACCCATACATCACAAGATGGGTTGGAAACTGGCTGAGTGACAGAACGCACAGGGTCAGAGCTGCTGGCGCCATGTCAGACTCAAAGCCTGTCACAAGTGGTGTCCCACAGGGCTCAGTCCTGGGCCCACTCTTGTTTGGCATCTACTTTTCCGAAGTACAAGCAAACACAGGAGGGTTATGGCTGACAAAGTTTGCAGATGACTGCAAACTGGGCGCCATAGTAGAAAACACATCTGACACAGATATCCTTCAGAAGGGTCTCACAGAAACGGATAACTGGTGCCAGAGCCACGGCCTAAAGTTAAATGCCAAAAATGCATAGTCATACCCTTCGGGAAAAACAAGGTTACCCCTAGCTACCAAATAGGTGGCAATCCACTGAGCACAGAAGAAGTTATCAGGGACCTGGGGACCCAGGTTGATAGTAGTCTGTCATTCGACACCCATGTAGCTAAAGTAGTTAGGAAGACCTTCTACATTTCCCACCTTATCATGAAGGGATTCTCATCTAGATCAAGGGAGGTCATAGTCTCCCTTTACTCATCACTCATCAGACCAATGATTGAGTACAATGCCCCATTCGGAATGTATCTGACCCAACACTTGCAGCAGCTGGAGAGGCCACAAAAGTTCCTCACCAAAAGGATAAAGGGTCTCAAAAATCTGTCCTATGCTGCCCGACTGAAAGAACTCCAGCTCTATTCAGTCGCCACCGCTTGCTCAGAGGTGACCTTTGCCTAACATACAAGGCCATGT
>NC_056734.1:343682757-343697757 GCF_019279795.1 Protopterus annectens | reverse complement strand
GGAGCAGACTCTGCACCTGGGTTAGACAGCTTAAATTTAAAATGTGCTTTGGGATGGCACTGTTAATCTTGGGTTTCACTACAGTTATGTTTTTTACATTGTTCATGTTAATTGTCCTGATATATTCTAGCAGTCACGTCGTATTCTGTTAATGTTCTAGTGCTTTTATTTTTTCTTTTCTGTTTTATTGCTTTGGTTACTAGTATTTGTTTCAAAGTGATGCATTACTAAGCTCATTTCTGAAGAAGTTCTTGGATATGACAGCATGAAAGCACTACAGTAAATTGGCTCTAATAATCTTGTTCTTTTTTTTTGTTATGCCGAAGAAGTTTGATTAGTATATATATATATATATATATATATATATATATATACACACACACACACATATATATATATATATATATATATATATATATATATATATATATATATACACACACACACACACACACATATATATATATATATATATATATATATATATATATACATACATTACATACATATATGCACATATAAATATATATACATATGTACATACATATATATATATATACACATACACACACACATGTGCGTCTACTTCACTATATCAAAATGCCACATTGTCGCATTTTAATTTATAGAGACCAGTTCAACGAAACCTTACTATATCAACAATGTAAATCATTGAGTCCCATTTCATCGAAGCTACTATCCAAATTGTACAGGATGCTGCAGTCAGACCACCTCCTCAACTGACAAACATAATTTAATAAAAAACAATAGCTATGTCAACAGTTATGCAGAGGAGAAGGCCCTCCTGCGCCTCCACCCCCCTGTATATTTTATATACCAACTCTGAGATCGCACTACAGTGGGGAAAGGGTAAATTTCCTGATTCCCCACTCAAAATGTTAAACAGCAATAAAATTTGTCTTACATACTGTTTTGCAATGCAGGAACTGCTCTTATAACTGCAGTGTACTTATCCATAACTGATGCTATAGCAATGTACTAAAAACTAAGTAAAATTACATCTATCTATTTATTTTCAGATTCCTTTCTGGGAATGTCTGCAAGAGTAGATTTAGTGAAACAGGATTTGATGATTTGCATTGTCAATATAGTGGAGTTTCGATGACCTGGTCTTGATAAATTCAAATTCAACGATGTGGTATTTCGATATAGTGAAGTAGACCCATATATATGTGTGTGTGTGTGTGTGTGTGTGTGTGTGTGTGTCTGTGTGTGTGTGTGAATGTGGGCATGCAGCGATAGGGCCGCGGTGGTGCAGCAGTTAGCGTTTTCGCCTCACAGCAAGAAGTTCTCCAGTTTGATTCTCGGCTGGAGCACCTTCTGTGTGGAATCTGCATGTCCTCCCCACAGTCGAGTGATGTCTAAAGAAATACAGGTAGGCGCATGCGTGAATGGGTGTGCTTTCTTTGAAGGTTGGGTGTCGGGCTGGCAACTTAGCATCGTAAAAACCCACTGCAAAGCATTAGTGAACCGGAGTCCTGCTGTGGCGACCCCTAAACGGAAATGCCAAAAGACAATATAATGTGGGCGTGTGGCAGTTAACATTGTCACCTCACAGCAAGTGGTACTTTGGTTCGATTCTTGGCTGGGGTGCCTTCTGTGTGGAGTCTGCATGTCCTCCCTGCATTCATGGAATGTTTCTCTTGAGGCCAACACTGAAAATAGGCTTTGTCTTAGTCGGACTTTCCTGGTCAACAAATGTTAAATAAATATCCTGTGTTGTCCATTGCCTTACTTGGATAGAAGGAAGTTTCTTTGCTCACCATTGGGAGTGGGGAGCCTTGAGCAGCCTATCTGTCCCTGAAGGAGTGACCTCAGCACAAGAGCTTGTAGTAATTGGTCATTTTGGACCATTTCCAGCTCTTTTGAAGTTCCCTGTTTAAAATCCGCTCCTGAGCGTTTTTTTCTGGCTATACTACTCAGAAACAGCTCCTCGTGGTCCTGCAGAGTGGTGCTAGTAGCAGAGAACTGAGAAAAGTGACTACTTTCCTGTTCTAAGTATTTTTTTGCTGTTTTTACCTGAGAGACCTTCCTTTCCTTACTTTGAACAAGTTTAAACTGCTTTATTACCTGTTTTTTGCATTGTACATTATCTGCACTTAAAGTTACATTTGGTCAAAAGTTTGTTGTTAAATTTAACTGGTGAGGCTACCCACTAAAGTGAGCTAGCCTGTGTAAGTGATTTATTACTGTTTTTCCTGCATTTCTGTCGACTTTTTAACCTAAAAAACAAAAATATGTCCTTGTTTTCCCGCCTTTCTTGACTAGTTTAGACCAGTATACAGGCTTTGCTGTATTCTGGACTGTGGCGTAGTTCCTGTGTTGTCCATTGCCTTACTTGAATAGAGGGAAGTTTCTTTGCTCACCAGTGGAAGTGGGGAGCCTTGAGCAGCTTATCTGTCCCTGAAGGAGTGACCTCAGCACAAGAGCTTGTAGTAATTGGTCATTTTGGACCATTTCCAGCTCTTTTGAAGTTCCCTGTTTAAAATCCGCATTTGCGCGGCTTTGCGCGATTGTGCACATAGCGCAGCATCGGTTAAACAGGCTTAAACTATTCCTGGCTCCGCCAAGTCTGCACTTCAATTTTTCCCTTAAGAAAGCTCTACTTTCACCGATAACACACTCCACAATAAATGTTGTTCATTCATAATACATGCAAAGTAGTTTAACATTAAAAAAGTTAGTTAAGTCACCTAATCCTATAGGCTTCCTCTTCCTCCACTACTATCTGTAAAAACAAAAAAATTTAAATAATTAAAGTGAAAAACCCTTTAACCCTTATAAAAGACAAACTACTAATATACATACATTGTATTTTGCTTTTATTATTCTTATATTATATTTTTTTATGTGTACTTTTTCTTTTTCGCTAATAGCTGTAGATAGAATTCAATGCAATATATCATATATCATAATAATAATAATGACAATAATACTGACTTACATTAATTAATTCTATTTGTCATGATAGTTATATATCTGTATTTTAAAAAATTCTTTAACAATTTATTAACAAAATCTTTTTTAAAAAACTTTTTGAAAACTCATGTTGTTGACTTGGACAATATTATAAATATGTTAGATAGGGTAGGAAAATATATATATGTGTAATTTATGAAAATAAAATAAAAAAAAAAAATAAAAATATAATGAAAATCTCATAGATAATACTAGATGTTTAAAATAAGTCATTTGAATAATAGATGGATAATTTGAGTCACAATATATATATATTTTTTTTTTAAAACTTGTATAAAAAAAAAAAAAAAAAAAATTTTTTATGTAATTTATGATGTCTTAATAATCATCAAATAAAAAAAAACCATTAATTATTTATTTTGTTATTTCAAAATGATGATCCATTAACTCTAAAAGTTTGTGTCTTAGATAGACTATAATATATTATATATATTTAATTTATTAATAATTTATTATATAGAATATTAATATATATATTAGTAAATATTCTTGTTATATTTTTATTTTTTTTTTTTTTTTTTTTTTTTTTTATTTTTTTTTTTTTTTTTTTTTTCTATCGTGTCTTGAAATTTACTGTTCCTAACTTTGTTTGTAAACCCATATAGGTCTCTGTGTACCTGCTTCTCCTTGTTTGATGAGTTCCATAAGTTTCTCATCATTGTATTTGATCAGTAAATTTATGTACTTGAACCCACATTCATTGAATAAGTTGTTGAATTCATTAATTTTTTTAATTTATTAATTAATTTATTTTTATTTTTATTTTTATTTGTATTTTCATAAATTACACATATATATATTTTCCTACCTATCTAACATATTTATAATATATTGTCCAAAAACAAAAAACAGTTCAAAAAAAAGTTTTTTTAAAAAGATCTTTTTGTTAATTAAAGAATTTTTTTTTTTTTTTTTATTAATAAATTAAATAATAAATTAAAGCTCTACTTTCAACAAAATCAGTCTATTTGCTTTATCATAAGCCTAGCACTTGCTCCTAAAACCTTTCTTTTAAGTGAAGCACCCTTAAACTAACGTAAGCACTACATCCACCTACAACCCGTACTAATACCCACTTCCCTTCAAAGTCCTCTCTCTGACCCAGTTACACATCACCCCATTATACTATTCTGGCATGTTTAGTGGTATATTACTGACGTCCTCTCCAGTTCAGCTGGTTAATCTGGGAATCCTGAGACAATGTTACAATTGTCTCATGTACACAGACAACCCTCTCCTCCTCCCAACAAACACAAACACATGTGAGAGATGCAACTATATAGCCAAACTAGAGGCTGAACTCTCTCAACACAGGACTAGCAAGACCAGACAGGAGAAGAAGGTAACCACACACACAACAAATCCAGTCTCACATAAACCAACCACAACTGCAAACCAAACACATAATAACACAAAGACATACTCAGAGGCTCTAATAAAAAACTAACTGAAACAACAGAGGCTCCCAAAGCAGACATCCAAGAAAACACCACATCAAAACTCTGCACATGCAACACATAGTACACAAAGTCAGTGTGCCAAACAATCACAGCCCTTAAGGCGAAACACCATGCCTGATACACTAGTAATAGGTGACTCTATAGTCAGACACATTGACGTCCCGCTTACCACGCTGAACAATGAGAGGGTACCGGTGAGCTGCCTGTCGGGAGCTAGGATCCGCCACATAACACAAACACTCAGGTCACTCCAAAGCAATTACAAATATGACTCCATCATTGTCCATGCCGGCGTGAATGACCTGAGACGTACCTCCTTGGACTACATGAAAAGAGACATAGAGGAGCTCTCTGATTATGTAGCCCAGGCCGGTATGACCCTGACCCTGAGCAGCATCTTGCCCTCACCAAGAATGATGCCACAATACAAAGACAAGATGATCAGCTTTAATAATTGGCTCAATTACTGGTGTCATTCTAGGGGGATCCAATGTTTGTCTGCTTGGGATGACATGCTGGACAAGCCATGCTGCTTCGCAAGGGACGGCTTGCACCTGTCACCACTGCGCTTCCGGATAATGGCTAAG
This sequence comes from Protopterus annectens, assembly GCF_019279795.1. Lineage (NCBI taxonomy): Eukaryota > Metazoa > Chordata > Ceratodontiformes > Protopteridae > Protopterus > Protopterus annectens. The sequence continues at coordinate 343,692,710 of NC_056734.1, read as the reverse complement.
GCTCTTGCCACCCCCATAGTGCCTTTTTTAGGCAAGGCTCAAAAGACAAACCCACCACCTTAGAAAACAATAAAGGAAAAAAACTAAGGGTAATGCTGCTCAATGCCAGAAGTCTAAATCTCAAGATGCAGGCTCTCGAAGCACTCCTCAGTATGGAGAGCATCGATGTCTGTGCAGTAACTGAAACCTGGTTCAAGGCTCCTGAGAGCACCCCAGCCCTACAAGGTTTTACCTCGTATCATGCATTTCGGCCCCAAAACCTGGGCCGAACCACAATAGGAGGGGGAGTGTCCATATTCATTAAAGACACCCACACCTCCAGGTTAGTGGCAATGCACGAAGCATCGGAGACCATCCATGTGCAACTAACCGTAGGCAAAACTGCTATACAACTTGTAGCATGCTACAGACCACCCTTGCAATCTCAGGAACTCCATTCAGCCTTCCTGAAGACACTGGAAGATATGAATGTCTCACCAAATACCATTATATTGGGAGACTTCAACTACCCAAACATAGACTGGGTGCATTACTCAAGCCCCAGCACCCTAGCCCAAAGGTTCCTGGAATTCATCAAATCAAATGCGATTGAACAACTAGTCACCTCCCCCACAAGGGGAAATAATATACTTGACCTGATCATCACAAACATAGGGACACAATGCTCAACACCGGAAGTATACCTCTCACTAGTGAGATCAGACCATAAACTAATAACCCTAGATATTCATATCCCACCTCCACCCCCAGCACAAAAGACCACAGTGAGAAACTTCTCAAAAGCCAACTTTACACTCCTTAGGACTGAAATGGTATCCTTCAAGCCCCCTGGGCCAGTGGAAACCACATCCCACACTGCTGAATCCTTCACAAATGCTTTCTACGGGCATCTCCAAGAATGCATGGATCATGCAATCCCAAATAAAACCAAGACCCTTTCCACCAAAGGCAGGCATCCTATCTGGTGGACCCCAGCCATAAACAAACTTTATAACAAGAGAAGGAAGCTACTGCAAGACAGAGCAAAATCCCATAAAGGGAAGGCATCCCTGATCAGCACTAGCAAAAAACTACGTTCGCTAATAAAATCATCAAAGACCAACTTTGAGAGAAAAATCGCTAAGGACACTAAAGATAATCACAAGGCCTTCTTCAGGTATGTTAGAAACCTGGGCGGAAACCCTCAGATATGCACAGAGTTAGTTCATAACAGCAAAAAATACACTGAACCCGCAGATATTGCCAACATACTGGCAGACAGGTTCAGTGCAAATTTCTCCCCTCCCTCTCCCCCAAAAGATGAAATAAATATCTCAGCTGAATGCAACCTCCCTGAAATCTCAGATGTGCAGGTGAGAGCTGCCCTCAGCAAAGCTAAAAATACAGCATCCATGGGACCTGACGGTGTCCCGGGTTGCATGCTGTGTGAACTCCTAGAGGAGCTAAACCCGCACATAAGAATGCTGTTTAATCTTAGCCTTGCTACAGGATACGTCCCTGAACACTGGCGTACAGCTACAGTGGTCCCACTCCACAAAGGTGGCACCTCTACAGACCCTGGAAACTACTGCCCCATAAGCTTGACCAGCCTGGTCTGCAAAGCTATGGAAAGGATCATTATGGAACTCATAAACAAAGACATCGAGGACCTACAGACAATTGACCCTACCCAGTTTGGCTTTGTAAAAGGCAGATCCTGCCTTTTAAACCTGGTGGACTTTTTTGAAACAGTCACTAGAGCCATCGATGAAGGCAAAGCAGTTCATACAGCCTACCTGGATCTGGCAAAAGCCTTCGACACAATACCCCACTCAGGCATCATAGACAAGCTCAACAGCTTAAATGTAAAACCGTTTGTCACAAGATGGGTTGCAAACTGGCTAAAGGACAGAACACACAAAGTCAGAATAGCTGGAGCTATGTCAGACTCTAAGCCAGTCACAAGTGGAGTCCCACAGGGCTCTGTCTTGAGACCCCTCTTGTTCGGCATTTATTTCTCAGATGTGCAGGCAAACATAGGGGGGTTGTGGCTGACAAAGTTCGCAGATGACTGCAAACTAGGCGCCATAGTCGACACACCAGCTGACATATGCATCCTCCAGAAGGGCCTCACAGAAACAGATGACTGGTGCCAGAGTCATGGCCTTAAACTAAATGCCAAAAAATGTATAGTCATCCCCTTTGGAATAAACAAAGTACCCACAAATTACCACATAGGTGGTAATCCATTAAGTACGGAAAAAGTAATCAGAGACCTGGGGACCCAAGTTGAGAGTGACCTCTCATTTGACACCCACATCACCAAAGTGGTTAGAAAGACCTTCTACCTTGCCCACCTTATCATGAAGGGATTCACATCCAGATCAAAGGATGTCATTGTACCCTTATATTCCTCCCTTATCAGGCCTATGATTGAGTACAATGCCCCATTTGGTATGTACCTCACCCGGCACCTGCAGCAGCTGGAGAGACCCCAAAAGTACCTTACCAAGAGGATCAAGGGTCTCCAGCATATGTCATATGCTGCCAGACTGAAAAAGCTCCAGCTCTATTCAGTAGCATACCGCCTGCTCAGAGGTGATCTGTGCCTTATGTACAAGGCCATGTCCAATTCAGAATTAATGGACATGCTCCACCTCAAAAAATCCAAATCCATCAGAGCCACGAGAGCTAAAGGTCTAAACCCCAGCACAAATATGAATAGGACATGCTGGAGGGACAGATTCATAACCCAGAGGCTTTCCGCACTCTGGAACAGGATACCTGTCCATGTTAGGCAGAGCCCCTCACTGACTCTCTTCAAGAGAAATCTGGATGAATGGATGGGTGATCGTAGGTTTACCCCGGGTGTCATCTCTGTGTCATTGTTAGATAGAGGCACAGTAAACTAAATTTGACTTAAATTGTACACTTTTGTATCATTACATGACGTGGCGAAAGCCACATACACTTTGGCTAGGCTTATAAATGCCCTAGGGCAAATAGCCTAATACTATACTATGAAACTATATACATATATATATATATATATATATATATATATATATATATATATATATATATATTTACACACATACACACACACACACATATACACATATATATATATATATATATATATATATATATATATATATATATATATGTGTGTGTGTGTGTGTGTGTGTAGCCAAGGAGGCCAAAATGCCCCCCCTCCCATACGCAAACCTCATCCTTAGAGCATGGGAGGACAAGACAATCACTCAACTGCAAGGATTCAAGAAAGTTAGGCTGTGTAAACACTTTCTTGACAACATCCTATGTTTGTGGAAAGGCACCAGCTCAGAGCTGGAAACCTTCCTTCAGGAGATTAAAGCCAGCCTCTGGTTCCTAGGGTTCACAGTTTCAGGACGAAGAACCTAAGTCTAGTTTCTAAATCTGGAATTAATCCTGGATCCCCAGTTCAACACTTTCAAATCTACCCTCCATAGGAAGAGCACCTTCCAAAATAACTACCTTGATTTCCACAGCAGCATCCGCCCCCTACATGAAGCGGAACATTGTGAAGGGGCAGTACATATGGCTTAAGCAGAATTGTTAGTAAGGAAGATTCTTTCCACCTCGAATACCAGTGCCACAATGACTTCTTCCTGGAAAGGCACTACCCAAAGGATCTAGTCTCCAGAGTCATGGGACTGGTAATCACAAGGAGAGAAAACCTGTACCCTCCCATCCTTAAACAAAGATTCCACCCCAAAGCTCAGGAACCAGAGGAAACCACCCCAAGGTTTCACTTGCCCATCTCTCTAGATGCCACCGGCATCAAAGACATCCTCGTTAAAAACTGGGGACTCATAGTGGAGCACCCAGAGCTAGCCCTGATCCTTGGAAGCCAGCCAAAATTCTGCTACAAAAATAGTGTGCCCCTCAAAGCACCTTTTGAATCAGAAAAGAGGCTGCAGGCACAAACCTTTGATTCAATGCCAGGTATCCACTAATGTGGGAAATGTCACTAGTGTGATTTTATCATTCTAACCCCCAAGGTACATCTCACCACCCCCCACAGGTGGTTATTCACTTAAAAGACCATTTAAACTTTACCAGAAAGGCTCATCCAGACTCTGCTACACTTTGCTGTGAAGGAAAGGTTAGTTTGCTGTTATTTTTTGTATTTCTGTATTGCCTTTCTATATTTTGAATACTGTAGTTTGTTTTCTTTACCTTGTGTTTTGCTTGCATTCTGTTTTAACAGCATATTAAAACTTCAAAAGAGACCACAGCTCTCTCTGTTCTGAGTCAGGCAGAATACCACTGTCTTTCTAGTTGCCCGCCTCTTATGTTAATCTGACCATATATCTTATTTCTCTCTACTTTCACTGGCTTATGTGAGTAATCACAAAACCATCACTTTTGAAATCCCACCCCTTCAGTTATTTAAATTTATTGGCCATCCTACAGTATTTCATAGTACCAAAATACAAAAGTAACCACCCCTTTCAATCCATCTTGCTGTTTTAAAAATAGTAACTCTCCACTAAACCTTAACTTTTTAAACAGGTAAAACTCAAGTTACCTACTTTCATATCTAACTTCTCTAGTGCACACTGCAGAGTGCATTCTTTTCAATCTTACCTTTAAGCATCCCTGTTACTAGCACTTTCTCTAATACCTAAAAGATCATCTCTACTTGACTCCAAGTAGACTTTCTCTATCTGTTAAACCTAGCACTTGCTCCTACAGTACTTATTACCTTGATACGGCACTCTTATAGATAGCCCCAAAAGGCAAACCCCCATTTCTCGGTCATCCACGCCCCGCAATCTCTTTTAAATTTTTTTTCTCTAGTCCTTCTAGCATGTCCAGCGATCAGTTGCTAGTCTCCTCTCCTGCTCAGCTCGTGAACCTCGGCATATTGAGGCAATGTTACAATTGCCTCATGTACACAGACAACCCTCTCCTCCTCCCACAAAACACACATACATGCGAGAGATGCAACTATACGGCCAAACTGGAGGCTGAGCTCTCAACATAGGACTGGCAAGACCAGTCAGGAGGAGAAGGTTACCACACACACTATAGACCCAGTCTCACATAGTACCATCACAACCTCAAATCATACACATAAACACACAAAGACATACTCAGGCTCTGATCAAAAATCTACCAAAACAGCAGAGGCCACCAAAGCAGACAACCAAACAACCACCACCTCAGAACACAACACCTGCAACACATAGACCTCACAGTCAGAGTGTCAAACAGTCACAGCCCTTAAGGCCAAACACAATGCCAGACACAGTAGTCATTGGTGACTCCATAGTCAGACACACTGACGTCCCGCCACCAGACTGAGTAAGGAGAAGGTCACAGTAAGCTGCCTGTCGGGCGCTAGAATCCGCCACATAACGCAACCACTCAGGTCTCTCAACAGCAGGTACAAATCGACTCAGTCATTGTCCACGCTGGTGTAAACGACCTGAGACGTACCTCCTGACTACATGAAAGAGACATTGAGGAGCTCTCTGATTATGTAGCCCAGGCAGGTATGACCCTGACCTTGAGCAGTATCCTACCTTCACCAAGAATGATGCCACAATACAGAGATAAGATGATCAGCTTTAACAATTGGCTTAAACTCTGGTGTCATTCAAAGGGGATCCAATGTCTGTCTGCCTGGGATGACATGCTGGACAAGCCACGCTGCTTCACAAGGGATGGCTTGCACCTGTCACCCTGGGATTCGGATATTGGCAAAGGCTCTTGCCACCCCCATAGTGCCTTTTTAGGCAAGGCTCAAATTCTAAACCTACCACCCTAGAACACAAAAAGGAAAAACTAAGGGTAATGCTGCTCAATGCCAGAAGTCTAAATCCCAAAATGCACGCACTCGAGGCCATTCTCAGTATGGAGAACATCGATGTCTGTGCAGTGACAGAAACCTGGTTCAAGGCTCCTGAGAGCACCCCAGCACTATCAGGTTTTACCTCTTATCATGCTCCGCCCCAAAATCCGGACAATACCAAGAAAAGGAGGGTATCCATATTCATCAAGGACACCCACACCTCAAGACTGGTGGCAACGCGCATGCATCGGAGACCATCCAGGTGCAATTAACCATAGGCAAGACTGCTCTGCAAATTGTAGCGTGTTACAGGCCACCCTCACAAACTCAGGAACCTCACATGGCCTTCCTGAAAACACTAGAGGGGATAAATGTATCACCAAACACCATCATACTAGGTGACTTCAATTACCCTAATATAGACTGGGAACACTACTGAAGCCCAAACACCCTAGCCCAAAAGTTCCTGGAATTCATAAACTCAAATGCCATGGAACAACTAGTCACCATCCCCACAAGAGGAGAAAACATACTTGATCTCATCATCACGAACATGGGAGCACAATGTTCAACACCGGAAGTATACCTCTCACTGGTGAGATCAGATCACAACTAATCTCGATGGAGGTCCTCATCCCACCCCCACCTGAAATAAAAAAGACCACAGTAAAGAACTTCTCGAAAGCCGACTTCACAATTCTAAAGACTAGTGTGGTCTCCGTTAAGGCCCCCGAGCCGGGCGAAAACAGTACTCAAGCCGCTGAATCACTTACAAATGCCTTCTACCAGCACCTGCAGGACTGCATGGATAAGGCAATCCCAAGCAAAACAAAGACTCTTTGTACCAAAGGCAAGCGTCCAGTCTGGTGGACCCCAGCCATAAACAAACTCTACAACAAAAGGAGGAAGCTACTACAAGATAGAGCAAAATCCTTAAAAGGTAAGACACCCTTGATCACTATAAGTAAAAACTAAGAGCTCTCATAAAATCATCCAAAGCAAATTTTGAGAAAAAATAGCTAAAGACTCAAAAGACAATCATAAGGCCTTCTTTAGCTATGTTAGAAACCTGGGAGGAAACTCCCAGATATGCTCAGAACTAGTTCAAAATGATGTGAAGATTACTGATCCTACAGACATTGCCAACATACTGGCTGAAAGGTTCAGTGCAAACTTCTCCTCCCCCAAAAGGAGAGATATCTATACCAAGCGATTGCAGCCCCCAAACATCTCCAACGCCCAAGTGAGAACTGCTCTCTCTCCAAAGCAAAACACAGCATCCATGGGACCTGATGGTGTCCCGGCTGTGTGCTCCACGAACTCAACGAGGAATTAAACCCACAGCTAGGACAGCTGTTTAATCATAGTCTTACCTCTGGATACGCACCAGGAGTGGCGCACTGCAACTGTGGTCCCACTTCACAAAGGCGGTGCATCCACCGACCCTGGAAATTACCGGCCCATTAGCTTGACAAGCCTTATCTGCAAAGCCATGGAGAGGATCATAATGGACCTCATAAATAAAGGGAATTTGCAGACTTTGGATACATCCCAGTTTGGCTTTGTCAAAGGCAGATCATGCCTTCTAAACTTGGTTGACTTTTTCGAAACAGTCACCAAAGCCATTGATGAGGGAAAGGCAGTCCATACAACCTACCTCGATCTGGCGAAGGCCTTCGATACAATACCCCACTCGGGTATCATTGAAAAACTCATCAGCTTAAATGTTAACCCATACATCACAAGATGGGTTGCAAACTGGCTGCGTGACAGAACCCACAGGGTCAGAGTTGCTGGTGCCATGTCAGACTCAAAGCCTGTCACAAGTGGTGTACCACAGGGCTCAGTCCTGGGCCCACTCTTGTTTGGCATCTACTTTTCCGAAGTACAAGCAAACACAGGAGGGTTATGGCTGACAAAGTTTGCAGATGACTGCAAACTGGGCGCCATAGTAGAAACACATCTGACACAGATATCCTTCAGAAGGGTCTCACAGAAACGGATAACTGGTGCCAGAGCCAGGGCCTAAAGTTAAATGCCAAAAATGCATAGTCATACCCTTCGGGAAAAACAAGGTTACCCCTAGCTACCAAATAGGTGGCAATCCACTGAGCACAGAAGAAGTTATCAGGGACCTGGGGACCCAGGTTGATAGTAGTCTGTCATTCGACACCCATGTAGCTAAAGTAGTTAGGAAGACCTTCTACATTGCCCACCTTATCATGAAGGGATTCTCATCTAGATCAAGGGAGGTCATAGTCTCCCTATACTCATCACTCATCAGACCAATGATTGAGTACAATGCCCCATTCGAATGTATCTGACCCGACACTTGCAGCAGCTGGAGGCCACAAAGTTCCTCACCAAAAGGATAAAGGGTCTCAAACATCTGTCCTATGCTGCCCGACTGAAAGAACTCCAGCTCTATTCAGTCGCCACCGCTTGCTCAGAGGTGACCTTTGCCTAACATACAAGGCCATGTCAAACCCAGATTTGATGAATATGCTTCACCTCAAAAAATCTAGATCCGTCAGTGCCACAAGGGCGGGAGACTTAAACCTCGACACGGCTATTAATAGGACGTGCTGGAGGGATAGATTCATCACCCAAAGACTCCCTATGCTGTGGAATAAAATCCCGGTATATGTGAGGCAGAGCACCTCACTGGCCTTGTTCAAGAGAAATCTTGACCAATGGATGGGAGATCGCAGATATACCCCAGGGATTACCTCAGTGTCACTGCTCGACAGAGGCACAGCAAAATAATGGGTATAGTTCCTATACTAAAGGGGTATGCAAGCCACAAAACTATGGGCTAGGCTTGTAAATGCCCTCTGGCAGATAGCCTAGTATGAACCTATGAACCTATGAACAGTGAGACTCCCTGTGGTTTACATCAGAATATGCTCTCAATGTGAAGCATACCACATTGGAAAAATCACAAGACGACTACTTAGAATCCAGATAAAAGAATATGTGGCAGCCATCAGGAAGTGAGACCCTTGCAGTGCACGAGCCAGCCATAGTAAGACCTGCTCCCAGTTCTCTAGATTCCAAATAGCAGCAATAGAAAAAGTCACAGATCCCCTAGGGATTACTGAGCCCCTTTGGGACACAGACAACTTACTGTTAGTTAAAGAGGTAAAATGGCAGATACAGTTGTGAGCAGACACACCCCCAGGTCTAAATGAAAACCCGAGCATTTCTAGTGTCCTTAAATGGATTAGGTAACTCCTTAACCCATCCCTGCTCACCAAACCAGTTAAATAATAAGCCTACATTCAATTTAATTTATTTTCTGATGAACTTCGACTGAAAACTTTACAATGAACGAAAGCGCTCAAAATGTGATTTAAATGAATAAAAGACTAAACAAAACACTGACAATATCCCTGAGTCTATATTCCTTCCAAAGTAATAAAAGTTTCTTAAGTTTTTAAATAGTTGTCTGTACTTTTGTGGTAGTGGTGTTACGAGAAAGATATATATATATATATGTATATATATATATATATATATATATATATATATATATACGCACATATACACACACACACACACACACACACACACACACACACACACACACACACACACACACACACACACAGGCATTAATGACAGCCTTAACATTATCTGTTCCTTGAGGTGGTGTAGGTGAACCAGTTCATCCCCCCTTCATAAGGCTATGAAGCTCTTTCACTCCCATAAGCTCCACTCCCTCCTGAGCAGATAGGTCCTTTAAAATTGTATTAGCTTTTTGAAAAAACAAAAATATATATACATATATATATATATATATATATATATATATATATATATATATATATATATATATATATATATATACACATACACACACACACACACACATGTATATATATATATATATATATATATATATATATATATATATATATATATATACATATGTGTGTGTGTGTGTGTGTGTAACAACCAAACTATTAAGTATGAGGAAAAAAACTTTTATGTGAAAATGACTTTGCAAATATCAAAAAATAAAAAAGAGAAAAGCGAAACTATACTGAGGCGAAACTGTTGGTAAGCTCTTTCATTCTGTAACATTGTCGGAACTTCATCAGAAATAATACTGTAAAGTAAAACTGTGTAA